>NW_017275315.1:870751-951002 GCF_001594065.2 Cyphomyrmex costatus | reverse complement strand
TGGGGGGGGGGGGAGGAGGGAAGGAGGGTTAGGGTCGGTTAACGAGCACTTCGTGCTGCAGGAAGACGCACGCAAAACTTGACGAACGAGACACCCTCGCTCGCGCACGATGGACATGCGGTCTCGAAAAAGGGAGACGCGGGATATCGGACGGGAGAGGGAAATAGGGACACCCTCTCATGACTCATATTATGCGTCCACCCCACGTATTCAGGGAATTCGGAGGATAGTACGAATATGCATTTCAGAAAGCGCGGCGTAATTACTAATTCAGGATGACAGTCTTATATATCGCGAATATAATATAAGTGGATGATACAACGGTCAGTGAACTCTGAACGATATTCTGCCATTGTGTCCGGCCGTGCGTGATATGCGCGTGAGAAAGATCGCGTGAGCTGTGCGTGTGCAAGTTCGAAAACATTTCAACGCAATAATTCTTATGCTTAGGCTCCCTGTTATCGCGACTGTCAATGTCGCAAAGGAAAATTGCTGCAGAAATTTGTCGACTTCCACGAGTGTTTCGTATTTATATGCTTGTTGTAAACAAAATGCTTGTTACAAATATTTAGAACATAATAAAATTAATAAAATTAAATTAAATCAAATCTTTTTGATAATAAGATTTAATTTATTTTAATCATCAGCTGGAAACTGAATCTTAACTCTTCCATTAGCAAGGAGGGGGATCTGAGAAACAGCGAACTTTTTATTTTCAGATTATATAAAAACCTAAAAAAAAAAATCTGGTATTCTTGACAAAATTTTAATAAGATTTTACCACCATAAAATTACGAGTTGTATCTCATTTGTTTCTTACAGGTTTAAATTTCTAATCAAAATTTATACTCACTACCAAAATTTATATTCAAAATATCGGTGATACTTTTAAACCTCAATTATTGGCGGAGAGTTAATTAATTGTAACGTTCTGGGTATTTTATACGTAATAATTTGATTTAATTAAATTGATATATATTAATTAGAATAATTATACATTAATCCAAATTGATTGATAAAATATTTCTAAATGTCTGCGAATGTTTGCGCAAAGGTAATTATTTGCTCATTGCTTTTAATATCCAAAACTATGTGAAATGTTAAAATTATGATAACGTTTATAATCAACATTTCATGAAGTTCTCACCCGCGGAGCACAAAAATCCTCTTGCTTCAAACGTCTTCGTTTCATGATCGATGAAACCGTGGAAATCGCTCTCGTGTCGACACATGACACATTTTGAGTACCACACGTTAACGTTGTCATGAGTCACGCATCTCTCGCGAAAATTTCGCGACACTGCAAAACTTGAAACAGGACACAATCCGCGACAGGGCAATCGCCTTGCCTTCTGGCCGAGATGCTGTTATTGGCACGTGGCGTCACCGAGGGTGAGTGAACTGCGTGGACCTCGGACGTTGCTGGTCAGCCTCACTCTCTCCAGTGGAGATATTTCCATTTTTGCGTCTCCCTTTCGCGGGAAGATTGAAATCGCCGTTCAAAACTTTCTCATTCAATATCGATCTTTGTCGGATCGATAAGGCTCGTAAAGAGACGCGAAATCTGAGGTAGCGAAACTAAGTGCAAGATAATGTTAAGACGCGACAGCGCAGAGAGTGGGAGAAAATTGAGAGGAAATGTAAATTGACAGTTTGAGAGTATGGCTTTTAATCGGAAGAGTAATCAGGTATTCGCGTACCTTCGATCTCCGCGACCCTCGGCAGCTTTGGAGATTCTGCCACGTTACTGTTAGCTATAGGCACGATTGCCTATGAAGGGTCTGTCACGCCGTTTTCATGTCCCTACCACCTTTGGAGACCGCGATATAAATCTCCCCACCACTGCTTTGTCATCCCTGCATTTTGTTGCATTCTGCGGGTAAATAATTTTCGGATTTATCTGAACGTCACGAGAATGCGTTCGCGTAGAAGTAATATTTTAAGAAAAATTTAACGTTGCATCATCTTCATATTTTTTGTATTTGACATTATTGAATAATATTTGTCACATTTATATTTTGATACATACAAAATAAGCAAATATTGACATTTTTATTGTCAGGTGAGATCCTATGTCTTATGATAATTTTTTAGTTTTATATATTATTGACTTATTGTTATGCTTTCGAAATATGTTGATTATTATTCAATCTTGAAATACAGTTTTGTGAAAAAAATAAAAAATATAATATGACATAATTAAATTGATATCAATTTAGTATTATTAGTTATAAAAATATTAAAATAACATGTTTCTTAAATTATTATGCTATAATATTCTTTATAAAAAGTTAATTTTCTAAGAATTTAATTAGCAATCTTTTGACACTTAAATGTCTGATATTTAAATTATTAACGCATCGTGTCTACACGTAGGTGTTATGAGATACAATAGATGAGCTCATTTTTATCAGAACATATTAAACTTCGTTAAATCAAACAAGTAATGATTACGAAGTTTATGAAGGCGTTTTTTGTGATGAAAGATTATTTATTGATAAAAGAAATTACAACACTGTTTATTTATCAGATAAATTTAAAGATTTTTATACTTTGATAAGATTCGTGTTAAAGATATAAATAATATATAAACATAATAATATATATTTATATATCACTATGTATTTTGTACACCACGTGAGTTTTATCTCATTATTAATAGAAATTTATAGAAAAAAATTTTTGTCCACAATAGATCTAGAGAGATAAAGCTAATAACAATTGTATTCTTTCGTTTCTTAATCAAAATCCATTGAGAAACAGAGACGTTTTTTCCGATGACGTTTCACATGCAAGCAGAAACGTATTTCTTCCTGTTCTATCTTTATCCGATGTATCGTCTTACAACATGCATATAAGAAGAATTGCCCGATGAGAGACGTATTGTTCGTAAACTGGTGATACATTGTTGGTTATTATTTTGACAGGTTGTTTGAAAATGCGACATAATGCGACTTAATGGTACGACCTAATTCTAATGATTTAAAACTTTATTAATAATCAAAGTTTGCATAGTATAGACAGAATATTTTTATTGACAATTAGAATTATATATTTATATTCCAATTATACATTTAAATTATTTTTAAATTAAATTGTTTGCTACCGAAGTTTACAAGTTAGAATTTATTAATTTTTATATTTTTAATATCATATTAGTAAATCATAGACTTTTTTAATTTAACTGTTGTTCTAACAATATATTAAATATTCTATTATATGTTCTTTTTCATTTACATAGGTACTTTTATTATAATTATATATGATTATGTAAAGTTATTAATACATCAAACTAGCTATTTATTAGTTCTGCCAATTATATTATAAAATTCAAAATGTATATATTATAAAATATGCACGTTCTTTATAGAAAATACGCTTTCAAGTATTTAAAATGTAACGATCGTGGAATTGTTTTTCGCTTTCTGTTTGTCTAAAAAGAACAGCAGTTATTATTCACAGTTAGTATACATGTGCGCGTGTCGACGGGACGGAAATTAGATTATGCGAGGGTTGTAAAGTAATCGCTGACGCACGTCAACGCGAGAGATAGGTGGAGGTATAGGGGGAGACCGAGGGTTTCGCGAAATCCGCGTATTCTCTGCGCAACCTTTGACAGATTTTCCAAAAATACGCGTAAATACACCCGTATGTTCGCGTGAGGGCAGGAAACTTCGACATTGTGGAAACTTACTGTCGAAATTGGATGAATGATGAAGAGGGGTAGCGATCCTATTCGGCGGGGTAGTTCTACGTTCGCGAAAGGGTGTCGGCGAAAAACATCGAAAGAAAGGGGGGGAAGAGAGAGAGAGAGAGAGAGAGAGAGAGCACACTAAGATGAAACAAGGCTTATTGTAATAGTATTACGCGTGTATCGCGTTCGCCAGATTTTCTTTAACTTGTGTGGGTGCGCGAATGCGTGGGTGTTGAACGACAAACAACGTTGCACCCCTGCGAAATAATGGATGAACGCACGTCAAGAGTATTTTCGTAGGGCGTTCTCATTGCAGCCTGATGGTAAAATTCGTCGATGATTCAATAATTCTAATAAACAGCTAACTTATTAGTTCGAATGAGAAACGACATGTCGCGTGTGTATTGAGGTGCATTGAAATGAAATAGCTGAAGAATTTTATACGTTTATTGATATTAATTTATCGAGACATGTTAAACTGTTACTGTGTGTCATAACTTGACAGTGATTGCTCCATTTTTAAGCCATAAAATTTAACGATTCTGAACATATATACCATATATTGAAAAACACATTTCCTCTATGGTGGTGCTGACGAGAAGTCAAATATCAGCTGGCAAATTTTGTGGAAAATTGAAAATAAAATAATAATTGTTAGATATATTTTATTTCGAACCTTGTGTCTTCCAAAATTCAGTTTGTACCATTTTAAAGGTAAATAATTGGCTTATACGACGATATTTAGTACTGACAATAGTGTAGTAGGTCCGACGACACTTGTATAAAAAGCCTGATTAATTAAAACAAGCACGAGAAAGCAGGTCAACAAAAGCAAGTGAGAGACGGCAAATCAATCGAACCTAAGGCGAAGCAATAAAAGCCCGGGGACATCAAACGGATCCAAATAGAGAAAAAGAGAAAGAGAGAGAGCAGAATCAATAGCGGGTATGGTGGACAGTGAATTATGAAAGCCTCGTAGCTTTCTTTCGCAAAAAGCTCTCCTTCGCGAAAGAAAAGCTCGCGCGAACTTTCCGCGTGGATTGGCTCGAGCAAGCACGCGTGTCTGTATACGCGGTGCGTATATACGTGCGTACCGCGTGGGCGTGTGCGAGATACACGCGGGTCCCGTTTACGTGTGATTTCAGTAGAGGCCTATTGATCGAGCGGCGAACTTCGGCGGTCCGCACACGCGCATAAGTCTTCCCGTAAACAAGACAAATATCATCGCGCCAGTCCCTGAAAATCCACCCGCACATCCACCCTCCCTTCGACGTTCTGAAACGTCCGTCCGACGGCGAGGTCGTTGCCGGTCTCTCTTTCCCTCTTGAGCCCCAAGCGGATTGACTTTGTCGTGGCTGTCGCCGAAATGTCAATGTGACGATTACTGAGAATTTGATACTGTAAAAAAGTAGCCTTTCTTTTATAAAAAGAATTTTCTAATTTCGTGATTTTTCCACAAAATAATAATATATGTACACTGAATGTATGCAAATTATTTAAATAATTGTTTTAAGAAAGTGCATAAATCGTTTTTATCATTTATTATATCCATTTTACTTATATTCCTTTCTTCTTTTTACACGCAAAAACTATACAATACCATGATTGTAAAATTTATGTTCAAACGGTATAATAGAATATTAATAAATTGTGGAGAGACATGTTAAAATTAATTTTTCATAAGATTCAACGATTTTGAATTTCATATTTGTTTAATCAGAATATTCTTTCTAGAATTTGAATTTTAAGAACAAGACAAGCCTGAGTGTGTATTATATGTATATAGAACATCCCATGAATTTAGATATTGAATATAAATTCGCGATTTTGTGTATAACAGATTTCTCATCGATCAAATCTTTAAGCTTATACATGTGAGATAAAAAAATCATGAGGGTATATCGGGCCGCCTTAAATTACGAAGTATATCGAGGAGTTAGGTATAGCAGTCAACTCGCTCGGCGAGAGCTCGCATACGAATCTGTTACGGTATGGTAAAAGGTGTGATTCGCATAAAGGTGGGGATCGCGGAAGGTTGGATCTGCGCAATGCGTGTCGCCGGATGAACCACGTGGAGTATTCGCATGCAAAAGACGTCGCGGCGAGAATACCCAGTCGGCATTCTTAGTCCACCGTGAAAGGGGAGCGATGCAGTATCATTTCGCACACACAGATCGAGGACTTGTTCGAACGAGAGGTTTTGGAAGTATAGGACATTAAACAGGTCATTATGTCAGGTAGTTTGTCAATAACGAGCAATCTGATCGGGCCAAGCGTAAAAATCATTTTGACAATCTGAGGATTTTATCGTGTAATCTTATTTTATCACGTTACTTTGCTTTTATCACGTTATCTTCTCCTATTATAGTAATTGTACGTGACAGAAACGAGACTTTAAATCTTTCAAATTGCGAAAAGATTATCGCGCGCGCGTATGTGATAGAACGTGTCATTTGAGTGTTAAATGCTTCCGGGGCAAAGATTCGATAAAATTTGCGATCTATGTTTACACGACGAGATTTAGATCTTTTATACAGTGAATTAAGTTTTAAAAAAATGTATCAATCCGAATTACGATTGTCAGGATCGAAGGTGATATCATTTTTGTGATCAATATATTTTTTACAGAAGGGTAACTGTTATATTTAGAGTCAGTGAGCGTGGCAATAATTTCAAATTCAATAAAACTGTACCCGATTCTTGGTACATACGTGGCATCGCGGTACAGTTAAACGTAATCACGAATAATCTTGTTACAGTCCGAACGAAAGTCCAAGTGCACTCACCTTGATCAGCAGCGTGATGCGTCGACATAAAACCATTCCAGAATATCGCGACTTGTCGACAATTCTTCGTTATTATCCATTTGTTAAACACCGATGAGGCTGGACGTGAGTACCGACGATAACGCGACGATAACACCACTTTGTTCACCGCGCACTGGAAAGCTGTGAGGAGGAGGCTAAAATAATGGCAGATCGCGCGCTGTGCCGATGGCAAGGTGGCGGTAATTAAGGAGTGAAACGGAAAAAAGAAAATGAAATATATATCATGGCAGCGCGCGACGATACGGTGTAAAAGAAGAATCGCCCGCGGCCTCGGCTACTTACTATTGTTTTGACCATCGTGCCACGATGGCGGCCATACTTGATATGAGAAAGTATCCCCCACATTGTCCGCGACCATCCACTAATTCCCCCATACACCCCCGCGCTGATTCAACCCTCCAGCCCGCCGCGGTTACCGCACCCCTGTCCCCGCGTTCCACGATTCAACGTCCTTCCCTCACGGAGTTACCCCTCTGCTTGCCTGCCTGCTTGCCTGTCCGTCCACCACCCCCTCGTCCTTTCAAAGTCAGGGGCGACGCCTTTCTGCGAGCAGACAGGCTCCTTTCTTCCTTCCTTTTACTCAAATTTTCTTCTATCTTATACATACATTCGTTGTCGATATGAGTACAATCGTTCTTTTTTTTATTTTCCAAAAATATTTTTAGGAAGAAATTTGGAAAAGAGAAAAGAGTTTCTTGGAAACTTTCTTTTAGCGTATGAAATGAACGTACTAAGCAAAAAAATATTATATTTTCCTGTTATATTGTTTCTGTCGAAGTCTATAGGCTTTCTAAATAGCTGAGATAAGACATTATAAATTTGATCGCAAACTGATAAAGAATATTATTCGTGAAAGAGAATGATTCAAATAAAACATTATTAAAGCTTTATTAATCCAGCTGGTTCACGTTTACAAAATTTTACATTTATCGATACAATTATAACATTTCGCTCATTAATGTAGTCGTTATCAATGAAAAATTTAAATTAAAAAAAAAGAGAATGCTAAAGCAACCAGAAATATAATACAACTACACGCTATTATGTGTGAGAGGCCGTGGCGAAATGCTCTATTATCTATGTGAAATACAGGAAAGTTACAAAAGTCATTAGCGTTATAAAAAAAAGCTCGGGGACTTAGATGATGGCCTGCCATCACTGTTGCTGAGCTCCTCCGTCAAGGCACTTCCTCCTCTTCCGAAGTTACACACCTGTACACGCGTGCAGTGAAAAAAACGCGCGCGCGCAAATACGCACACACACATACAATCGTAAAGAACGTCGTTCTCGCGTCCCAGCACGAGCAGTCTTTTACCCCAGTTCACAGTTCCCCTCGTGTAACACTGAGGTCTTTTGAGGGGCTAGAAGGGCGGGGGTGTCGAAGCGAAAGGGAAAGGGGATTTGCAGAGGAGGGGAGGGTAAAACAGCGAAGGAGAGGAGCGGCGACAAAGAGGAGAGAGAGAGAGAGAGAGGGAGAGAGGGAGAGAGAGAGAGCGCGCGAAAGAGATAGAAAAGGGGGATGAAAGGGAAGAGAGAAGTGAGGCCGATGTGTGGGGTGGCACTTTTATACTGGTCACTTGGAATTCGCTGCCCCCACCATTGATGGCATTAGAGTCCCTTTCCCGCTCGTCCCCGCTTTTACCCTCTTCCCGTTTCTCGTTCAACTGTGGTTCTGGTCCCGTGTCACCCAGCCTTGAGGCTCCAACCGTCCACCCTCGCGCGGCAAATTAGTTTAGCCTCACAGACAAGTTCGAGTCATCCTGAGCCTCCTCTCAGGACTTTCCTCCACGAAGAAAACGACACACAAACTCATCCTTAAAACACCCGAGCCTAAGGAAGTGGCCCTTTCTATGATGGATCTCGATATCGATTATCATGTCATATATTGTTTGCGTCTAAATTCTGCTTCGAACGAATTGTGTTTTACATGTTATTGATATTTTTATTTTTATTAAATAAAATTGCGTGTGCAATAAACCATAAATGTAAGGTAATGAAACTTATAATGGTATAAAAAAGTAAAAAATTCCAAATAATCGGAATTTCTTTAGACAAAATACATTTTCAGAAAGTAAGTAAACGATTAATAAACACGTGCAATAATAATGATGAAAGAATATGTGAAAAATAGTAGGATAAAGAGGAGTATAAAGTAGGAGCGATACCTTTACGTGGATCAAAAACCACTATATTCTCAGCGAGATCGTGCATAATTTAAGAGACAAATTGAGGCAGTATGGGCATAAACGTCTATGCGTACCGGGGGCGTTCCGCATCTGCGGTCACGCACTTGTCACGCGATTCTATATACAGTATTGATAACGATAATGAAACCGGTGGTCTGCATCGGTTCCTTCAAATTAATGGCATTATGCGACGGCCTGGCTCTAGCCCGACAATTTTCATGTGGTATCCGAGTCGATAATCCGTGAGAGCCTACGCCTGTGTATGCGTTTCTATCAATCATTCCTCTTTAAAATGCAACGAAACAAATAATTGAAACGTCTTTGCATCTGTGAATTAAAATACTTTATTTGACATATAGATGCATCAAAATATCTTCGTTAATTAAAATACTGTTATTTTTTTCGTTTTATTTTATATCGTCTAAATTTATATATGTGTGTATATATATATATTACTATTACATTACCATTGTCATCATTTTAATATTTCTTCTTTAGATGTAAATTATTATTCAAATGCTGCTATTTTAATTTAATAATTTTTTTAAACTTAATTCGTTATAGGTTTAGACTTTAAGACAATATTATACTGATACCTTATTTTTTTAAATGAATTTTTTAAATTTTATTTTATATTGTATATTTATTCATACTTCTGTTATCATTTTGCATTTTAATAGAGATTATTATTATTTTAATTTATTACATTATTATTGCACTTAATTATAAAAAATATTTATAATTAGTTGTAATTAAATCTTAATTAAGCGCGAGATATTTGTTGCAGTTGTTAGTGTAATATATTGCTACATATTATAGTATTAGGCAAAGTTCACATTTAATTAGTTGTATAAATTTTGTTAGAATTGTATGTTCATTATGAATTAACTTTTTATATACCCGAGAAGAAATTATATGTCACATAGGTAAAA
Organism: Cyphomyrmex costatus; assembly: GCF_001594065.2. Lineage (NCBI taxonomy): Eukaryota > Metazoa > Arthropoda > Insecta > Hymenoptera > Formicidae > Cyphomyrmex > Cyphomyrmex costatus. The sequence continues at coordinate 941,362 of NW_017275315.1, read as the reverse complement.
GAAATGCCCTTGTGAAGTTTGGTGGAGACGCACGAACGAGGATCCCTTTCTCACTGTTAGCGCGAGTTGCCTTTCATGGTTTTTGCTTTCGTTAGATGATCGAATCGTGCCATAAAAAGTGGACGAGTAGCCGTGTCGCATGATCGTGCGTCACACGGATGATTGCGAAATAAGCGGTTGTTTAGCTAAAAAATAAGGGCTGCTTTCCTTTGTTATGCAATATGGCGAGGATAAAAGTATGTTTTAGATTTAAAGAGTCCAAGAAGTTGCATTTGGTCTTAAAAAAATAATACATTTTGATAAATTAAATTAAATTTTTTTTAATGTTACATATTTAATTCCGACGTTTATAATTTCTCCAACATATTAAATTAAATTATTATTTTGCGCGATAACTTATACTTATTTGCAACATGATATCGTCGTAATCTTGATTAAGTCGGGAATTTTGACTTTCCTGATTGGAAGTATCTTAGTGATTCCACATCTTGATAAGACTTTTATTTGCAATCGAATTTGATCTAAATAGATCGCAAACACGATTTGATATGTGATTTTACAAGTGGTATTACTCATTATTATAATTAATATTTTGCAAAAAAGAGCGCTACGTTCTCCACGAAGATAACGTAAACTCTTAATTGAATGAAATTTTCCCAAGACACGATAACACGCTCGTTCGCGCATGTTTTGCAAGTCATATTAACATTTCACGTTATAATTGGTACGATCCTAACATTCCATATCCCGAATGAAACAGGCGCAAATTTTCACGCCGCCATAAACGCTTGCTGTTTATCGCGATGCTGAACGACGTTTCATTCCGAGGTCGCGCAATTCTCTTCAATGCTAAATTTGATTTCACGCTTTGTCGTCACGATGCGATAACACTTTTAGGGATATCCTGCATGTTATCGGACGATCGCCAGGCAGACCGATGACCGATGTATATCGGCAGGCAGATGCCGGACACAGGCAGCCGGTCGTTTAAAAAAAAAAAGGGGAAAAAATCGGGCAAAAAATTGAGTTTTTTTATTCGTAATATAAAAGGCAAGCACGAAAAGCATCGCCGTGAAACATAATCGTCAAAACGTCCCGGATCAATTCGATATTATTAGCTCGAGCCAAAGGAGGGTCGTCCATTACTGGACAGCTGGACAATGGTCGCTCCGCGGCGAATTTTTATCCCTCGCCTCAGAACTTTCCGTTTTTCTCTGAAAAGTGCCCTTGTTCTCTAATATTCATTCGATGCGACTCTTCAATTTTTTTTACTTATACAAAAATTTTCATGATTTTCTTCTTATTTAGTGTTACGTCTTCGGAGACAAAGTTTCGTCAAGAGTCCATTGAAAATAATATAGCTTTGGAAACTTCCATTCTATACTTAAGCGTAAATGTTCGGTAGCATTGTTTCAATAGCAATTTATTGCGATGACTCTGCAGCAAAAACAGTAACTTTTGAAGGCAAACGTAGTATAATTTTTGTTGCAAATGACAAGTAATCTATTTTAAGTTCTTTTAAACGAATATATAATTTTTATTGTGCAACTCGAAAAGTGCAAAATTATTATTTATTACATCGGTAATAAAAAATTTATACAAATATGTACAAAATATAAATTAAACATCATTAATTATATTAAACTAGAGAAAAGTCTGAGAGCGGACGTGCCTGCATTTTAAATGAAATTCATTTACTGGAGCTTTTGTGTGCACAAAACGTGCACAATTCCGTGAACACAGAGAAGGGAACCGAACAATGTACGTAACGCAAAATAAAATCGAAGACCATGGGTGTGCTATCCGCTGGAAATATCTGTGGCTACATAGTTCAACATGCCGTACGCTTTGTACATATAGAAACGCTAGTAAATAAATTCCATTTAAACGCAGGCACGTCCACTTTTATTTCTTCCCTTTAATTAAATCTTTAATTAATCGATACGGTTTCTGCCGAAGAAGTAAAGATTTATAAAGTTTATTTAATTTATATTACATAAAAACACACACGCGTAAACAAAAGATTTATATATTGCAATTATTATAATTGATTTTATATAAAATAGCAATTTAATGCTGCTAATTGAATATTTTATCAATAAATAGAACGTTAAAAACATTTTTAATACCTTTCGCGGATGTCCGTTTTTATTTTTATCTACAAATGTCAGTGAAGGGATTTCATTATTTAACGTTACATTGACTGATTATCAGATTCTACATTCAATATAAAGTAACTATTAAAAATATTGTGTCTTTACAATTATTATTTTTTATGTGCAATACATTATTTGTATAATACATTTTAAAATATATATTACATTATTCTGATAATTTTTACCATCGGTACAACTACACACCAGGAATCTACTTGTACGACCTGTAGATAAAAGCGTACCAAGATCAGTGGCGCCATCTATATGATCAGTTTATTCAAATCGATCAGTATCGCGGAAGTTTCGAAGCGTTCAATCGCGTGCATTTTGAACGTTGCAAAACCCGTGTAACCCTTTTGTTTTTTCCAAGCGGTAGAATCTGATCGTTTAGAGGAACGGTTTATTATCATCGGCACGGAGGGAAAGCTCGTCGACCTTTTGATTTTTGAGATAAGTGCTTTTTCTTCCCTTTTTGTTCGGAGTGAATCACATCTTAATGACGTCGCATGGACGAGCGAGTTCTTCAATAAGAGAGACAAAAAGAGGTACGTTCTCGCGCGCGCACACGGAGAATAGCGTTACTTGATCCGGTTACGACCCAAGGCAATTTTCAATGGTCAAGGGCTCGGGGGCGTCAGATGCGCATACAAAAAGCACATATATACACACATACATACTTACCTCGCACGCGCGCGCCGAGAGTGTAACCGTACACGAGACGCGACGATGACGCCCTTTGTGTCGAGAGCGGTGCAAGGCGTAAAAAAAGCGGGCTCGAGCGGCGGCTTTCATAGACGCGCTAAAATATTCATTGTCTGAAAATGGGCGTTTGTTGGATAGCGTGTACAGCCTTCGTTGCCGCGTTTCTTTTCTCTCTCTCTCTCTCTCTTTCTCAAGCACCTCGGAATGGTCCTGAGTCCTGAGACGCGCAAAGACGCCATTATAGCCAGCAGAATCCAGCTCCAAGAAGAGAGCGAGAGAGAGAGAGAGAGAGTCAGAAATTCAATATCTTGTTACTCGAACGGCGTAATGGACAGAATGAGCCCTTCTCTCTCATATTCGATCTTCGTCGCAGCTGTGAAGTCGATAACCGTGATAATCTGTGTGGTTCGCGAGTCTGATATCATCTAATTCGCCTCTCCGTCCGCAAACTTTTCTAATAAAGTCCGCGAAAATCTCGGACGATTAGACGAGCTTTATAGAATCGCGAAGTTTTCGCGATGTGGCCCTGGTATTCCATTCCTCTCTTTCGCCGTATTAGTATTCTTCTTCGTCAGTTTGTCGCATCATTCGAAAGTTTCTAATATCCTTCGTATTATATCATCTCCTCTTTATTCTTACTCTTCTTGTCGTTTACGGATTCTTTGAGTTAATTTGACGTCAATAAAAAACCTATTATTTATAGCTCATCTTTCTCTTCTTCGTTTTCCTCCTGATAGGTTATTGAAAAGGAAACTAAAATAAAGAGAAATTGAAAATTATAAAAAGAGAGAAGAATGTGATAAAAAAAAGGATATAAATACGAGGGAAACTCGAAATATTTTATAACAAAAAATAAATGCGTTTTTCTTTTTTTATACATATACACCTTTAAAAAGAATCTTTTTATTTCCAGACAGGAATATATAATTTTACGAATATTTTGTTTTATTATGAGATTAAGGGTATCGATTCAATTGCTATTAATAAATTATATAATTATGTGTATAAATTACAGTGCTATGGATAGTTTAGATTATACGTAGAGTAATTGTTGGTATTGATCCAAAGCTCGAAATGACACGTCCATTTAGTATATCGCTCTCTCATCCATATGCGATATGTGCGACCGAATAACCCACACGGATTTTGTTCCATATATGCAACGCTTTGTATATTTCATTAGTAGATGCTTGGTAACCGTGTTAATTATTAGCGAGATTACGACAGAATGAAATGCGTGACTGGTCCTTTGCCAGCGCACCGATAGATCCGCGACAGCGTAACATTTCTCTCGGTTCATTAATGAAATTGAGAGGGTATCGCGGAATAATTGCGCGCCACCAGTTTTCGCGGAATTAAATATATTTCATTCCCCGATTAATCAGCGAAGTTGAAATGTTTCACGCCGCTCGCGGGTATTGTACGCGAGCCGCGTTTCGCGGATCGCCATTAAAACGCGCAACGAAATTGAATAGACGTACTACTGACCGCATTAATGCAATTATAAAGCAATCGCTGTTACGAGCTCGTGATCTAAGCTGAAATGAAACGAAGTAAAATATGGAAACATGACCCACAGGCAATGCAATTTTAATCACCCGCCAGTAAAATTAAACCCCATTAAAAACGAGTGGATAACATTTATTATAGCATTGGCAAAAAAAAAAAAAAGAATTTAAAGCGTTTTTGATATTTTTCGGCGAAAAGGAGAAAGATATATAATACGTTACATTTTTCTGGAAAGTCAATTTTGTAGATACGAGTATATAAATTCGAGCTCTATATTTCTTTGAAAGAGAGAATCACATAGGTTTCCTTGATCTCATAAATCTTTTTCTTTCTTCCTCTCTGACAATTGAGCGAAATTGACATATTGGAAGTAAAAAAAATTGAAAATAAATTCCTTATTTTGACTCTTGATATTTTACGTGAATGTCAGGGTCGCAAAGAATCTCTTCGGATCGCGTGCAATCATTGAAGGAGGCCCCGAGGGTGATGCCCTCGAGGATCGAAACAGGTAATGCCTTGGTTGTATCGCGATGCATCCTACCGCGTCGTCGCGATGGGGCACGTTGTCTCCTTCGAAGAATATGGATATTATGCATGAATAAGGACAGAAGTACCCTTCTGTGCACCCCCATCTCGTGTCTCTAACCCTCTCAGTTGGCTAATTCGGGAATATGCGCTCCTCTGGCGCAGCCGGCTGCATCTGAAAATCTGCATGCGCAAGCACGGCGATCTACGTGTTTGCAAACGTGCGGAGTGTTCGATAGCGCTGTGCTGCTGGCCCCGCAGAATTTTTTATTCCATCGCAGCGTGTACTCGCGCGTTTAAAAAAAAGCGAGAGGGTGCGCCAATCGGGTAGCGTTCGGATCTTTCTTTTAAAAGTTTTCAAGCGGATCAGTTGTGTAAAGATTCGAATTGTTTTAAATATTATTCAAATGTGAACACTTTTTAAAAGGCTTGAGAATGTCTTGGAAGTTTTGAAATCTTTGAGAATCTTGAAAGTCTTGGAGTCTCTTCTCTGAATGTTCGAAATGTTTAGAATTCTTAAAAATGGAACTGTATTCTATGATAAAATCAAATGTGGTGTTTAAAACTATAGTAAAAAACATGGAAGAAAATAGAATACATTTTTAAGTGTTTTAAACTTTCATGATTTTTAAGGCATTTAAGAGTTTCAAGATGTTTAAGACTTTCAAGAACTTCATAAAACTTTTAATTTTGAATAATATTTGAAACGATTTGAGATTTTAGTCGTGTATTTTAAATATTTCGTTTAATGTATTTAAAACTTATTATTATTAGTTTTTCGAAATGAGCTTAACGTTTATTGCGATACGCATCTAAAGCTTGATTACGGACAAAGTTGCATGGTTAACCAGTCGAATCTTCATTTTTCTCATCACTGCTAATTTCGACATATAGCAGTAGGTATAATGTAAAATTGGTCCAGTACGATGGAGACTTGCAACATTATCGGTGTTACATAGCATAAATAACGTTGCGGGATTTAATATCGAGCTCTTACGCTCCGATACGCCAATCGAATATTTATCAAGTGAGCACGGTAAAGTAAGTGCGTTTAAAATAGTAATTCGATAGAGATCGAGAATCGTATTGCGAATTGAAACGACATGACTTCACTTCTCATCGCATAAGAAACATCAAAGAAAAATTGATATTTTTATTACGTTAACTGTTGGATTGACTTTCATCTGAATAAAATTCTCATTGGCTTGTCTTTCTGTCCTCCTCGCGATCAGAAAATCCTTTCGGCGCGCCTACATCGCGTAAACACTCCGCTTCGACGGTGTCGGCCGTACTAAAACGACAATACGGTGCGAGCTCGCGTTTCTACAGTGGACGCTACATAACGGCGATGCATCGCAGCATCCCTGTGCCACATGCATCGATCGCCTATTTTTTCGGGAGTATCGTTCACTCTCGCCAATCGAAACCGCCCTGCGCGCAACTCGCGCAAATTGAATCGATTTCCAATTCGGACGAGATTCGTCTCTATGATGAACTACAGACAACCATAAGGTCAAAAAGATAGAGAGAGATAAAGAGAGTGTACATGTGTGTTTTGTGTGTGTGTGTGTGTGTGTGTGTGAGAGAGAGAGAGTAAGCAAGAGCTGGATGGGGGTGTGAGAGATGACAACGTAGTGGTTGAGGGACGAGGAACTGGGACACGAAGGGTGAATCCAACGGCAGATTCACGTGGCGTGCGTACCACTATTCAGAATCATGTGGCATGGCTCGTAAATGGAATAATCAGTGACACGAGGGAACAGAGAATACGTTGTTGTTCTAGTTCTCTCTCCCGCGATCTTCAGCATCCCTCTCTTCTTCCATTCTCTCTCTTGCCACTGCCTCTCTTCACCTTGTCTGAGAACGGTGTCGTGTCGTGTCCGTCGTTGCTCTCTGTGGAAACCGTTCTCTCACTTTCCCCCCCCCCCTCTCTCTCTCTCTCTTTCTCTCTTTGTGTTTCTCGTGACAGTTTGCGGAGGTGTAGTGATGAATAATCAGCTACTCGACGCATCTCGAAGTCGCAAAGTTAACTACTGAGAACGGCCAACAACGACGATAGTCGAAACTGCCATTTCGTCGTTCATTAAAGGGTCAACATTTTTAACTGTAATTTATTCTCGACTCCTTTTCTTAGTTTTACGAGAGAAACATAAGTTGCTTTCATTATTATTAACGAAATATGATAAAACCGAGTGTTTAATCTTTTAATGTCTAAATTGATATGGTTTTAAAATTCAGATATATAACGATCTCAATTTATCTTTGGTTGTTGCAATCATACATTTTTCTCAAAATTATGTAATTATTATATTTATTTAAACATCAAAGGTTATTTGACTGCATGCTGATGAAGATTGAAAATTAATTGGCGCAGACAAATAAAAAATGTATATTTGATTTTCTTTCAAATAGATTGTTGCTTTACGATAAATTTGATATTTCCCGATTGCAAAGATACCTTTTTTAATATTTATGATAAATGATGATCAAGTTTTCTGGAAAACACATTTTCCTGGAAAGAGAATATTAAAGAATTCTGATTGAGAAAAAAATAAATTTAATAATAACATCTCTCATAATATTTTCTATATATGCAATCCATATTCATCAAAGTAGATAGCCATTAGCTCGAATAAGCTTATACGTATTAGATTCGAAAGATTTAAATGGAAAATGTCGCGTTCGGAAGGATTAATCGTCAAATCCCTCGGGGATATCCTTTCAAAGAAAGCGTGACACATTGGCCGTAAGCGATCTTAATTAGGTCGTCTCTATTATGTTAATAGGATTTGCGCCTGCAGCCGAAGTAGTGAGAGTTTCCGCTCGAGAGTTAATCTCCCGACTCGTATGGGTCAACTATGGCAGCATGATCTATATAAGGACTCCCGCGATCAAGAATAATGCGCGACAGAAAGACGCGACCACGAGCAGGAATGATTTCTACGAGATGGAGATGGAAAAATTCCCACGACTCGTCGATACGAGAAAAAGGGGATGAACGGAGAAAAGAGACCGTAGAAGAGAACCTCCCCCGAGGGAAGGGTAGAACTCTGAGACGTAAATTGCAAATGTTCCGGAGAACTGGATAATCGGATAATCAGCCAGACACTGTTCCGTCTCCACTCCTCGCTCCGCACCGCATCGGTCGCCATTTCCAATATTCCGCTTTTCTCGAGACATCGGCCAATTGATTCAGGATGAGTTACTGGCGAGAGAAAAGTCGACGCTACTTTCGGTAAGTGGTTTGTTGCTGTTCCTATAGTGCGTTATACCTGCTATCTTTTATACGATCGAAAACTTTGATTCTGGAATTAATCTCTCCCTTTACACATTTCATGAAAATTAAAAATATTCATCAATAATACGTTACTGTATCATAAATGAGTGATGCTAGGTGTTTAACTTAACGGTTTTGATACAACGATGTGCTGATGAAAGTCGAACAGTCGTAGTTATTAATTCTCACTCGGGTCGGTTTCTATACCTCGTGTATTACACTATTGATATATAAGAGCTACATTTTAAAATGTCTTCTTTGGAGAAAATTTTACTCAATATAATATATTATTATACGTTACGGTATTATATAAGGTGAATGTCCCGATTTCTACTCACTATGAACACGTCTTATTAATATAAATATTCTATTGATAGAATAAATTGCAAAAAGGTTAATTATAAATTATTTATATTATAAATTATTTATAAATTATTTGTATTATAAATAATTTATAATTAACCTTCCTGCAATTTATTCTATCAATAAAATATTTATATTAATAAGACGTGTTCATAGTGAGTAAAAATCGGGACTTGAGTAGAAATCGGGACATTTACCTTATACATATACGGTTTCGAGTAAGATTTTCCTCGAAGAAGACTGTTTGAAATATAGGATTTTTTCAGTCTGACTAACTATACTTTTAGAACTTAAAGTGAGATAAATGTATGTTTGATATTTAGCGAAAGCGAGAAAGGGAGTTCTAATACAGTCTAGTGCGGGAATAAAAAAACAATTCTATTGACAGATTATTGAATTATTATAATGCGATAAGTACAAAGGCCTCACATTGTTCGAATCATATCGCGGATTTAACGATCGATCGGGGATAATATCATAGACATCGCAGTTAAATTTTCTCGTGAGTACCTTAGAATATTCCATAGGAGTATTTCTATCGTCAAAATATCTCTTTTGCGGCTATATTCGTAAAGTGACAAGACGGTAGTTGTACAGTTTTTATCTTGAACTATCCGTCTTTGTGAAGTGTGTATATCAAAGTACAAGCAAGGGAGAGGCTGTTATGTCGCGGAGATGTTGCAGCAGACAGTGAATGATTTATATAAAAATTGCAATTCTTATTATTATTACTTATAATTTTGTTGAAATGTTTATATTTATGAAATTACATTCAGGATGTACAGTTTGCAAATAAATTATACAAATGCTTTTTCAAAGAAGTTAATCGCAATTATTTATATGATAATTTTAGCACAAGTATCTGAAAATATTGATTTATAATAATAATAATAAACGGGCTGAAGATATTTTAAATTTGAAAACAACATAGTAAATCTTTGATACAGAGAAACAATTTCTTAATTGATTCATTTCCGGTGCTACACGGAAGATGTTTAAATAAAAACTCAATATTTTTGCAATGCGATACACATAAGAGCGAAACGTAATTCGTTACAGTATTCAAACGTGTTATGCGTACAATTAAAAGGATCGTAAATCCACAGATAATAATTATTACGTTTCATGCACTTGTAAAATCTCTCTCTCTCTCTCTCTCTCTCTCTCTCTTTCTCTCTCTCTATTTTTCTTTCTTTCTCTTGGTTTTTGCAACAATTAATTGGAAATATTACTTGAAACATGTTCGAGCAGCTTTGTGCTTTATTTCGCAAATATTCACCTCGTTAATAACAAGCAATCTCTTTCTCTCGCCGTGGATTTTACAATTTTTTTTCGCAACGATAAACTTTGCGAGCGGAATGCGAGAATAACAAGCGATGTTTTTCGAGAATAATCGACAGTACAAGGAAAGTCAGTGAGGGAGTTATAAACCGTTCGATTGCAGGTTTGTTCCAACTTTTTCGTACATGAAACAGATATTGTTCTATTATAGAGACGGTATGTCTCATAGTTTGCGATGTTCAATATCGTGAGCCGCAGACCGCAGGCCGCAAACCGAGAATCCAGGGGAGAATTCGCGCAATGGGTGCACTTGCAGGGGACTGCTGATTGGTTCGGACCGGCTCGCGCACTTAAATTTGATCGATTCATTTCCATCCGATAGAAGGGTAGAGAGAGAGAAAGAGACAGAGAGAAACCGAGCGACTGAGTATCTTTCGAGAAGCTTATCTTGCTCCATTTCCATGTCGCTGATAATGTTTGACTTTGATTTCATCTGAAATTACTTCGCGACTTTGCCGCCAAATATTGACCTGTGTTGGCTCTTTAACTTGCAACGTGCAAACTCGCGAACTCGCTGCTCATTATTGAGGCGTTAAACGAGAAGCTTTGTTCTAAGATTGCGTCTTGGATCAGCGTTATTTAAGAATAGGCTAATTGATAGACGAAACGTTATTTTAATCCACCCACTGTGTGTTTCTGAAATTCAACATAGTTTATTTATTGAATATTTTTTACAACATAACGTATATTTTGCTTTTATCTCTTTATCTTATTTTTGTATATCATGCGAATGTAAAGTTAGAACAGTATTTTATTAACATACAAAAAGTGACAGTTCCAATAGCGTTTTTCATTGATTTTTTTCTCAGAAAACAGAAAAAAGAGTTTTACATTTTTTTTACTATTAAATTACAGTTTAAAAAAGTAGCAGTTGGAACTCTTTTTAAAAATGATTGTAGAGCTTTGAATTCTGCTAGAACTAAAAAGAAATGTCGCTGAATTACAATAAATTATTATACCACTTTTCCAAGTGTCATGATGTCTTCTACATTTACAGTCCATAAAATTGATAATTATTGGAATTTTGTTTTTAAAATACATATATTAGTACGACTTGAGCAGTACTAACGAGAACTGTAATCAAAAGTATAAATATTTCTCTATTTTTGCAGAAGAAAATTGCTAGATTTGCGGAGTTAGCATTCGATTTTTTAGTACAAAAAATGCGAAACTTTTTCATTTTAATAAGGAACTGTGATTATATGAAGAGTGGTACTGAAACTGTCATTAGTGTTTTTATATTAATAGAATGACGTGCTAACTTCACAATTCAATGTATACACATCAGGATGCATTTTAGACCGCGAGCGTACGACGAATGGTAGAGATAAAACCGAATGGCAACTGATAACTCGTAGTCATTAGTGATAACAACTTTGGGCACGACGGATCGCTTTGCATCGCGAAACTGTCTGCAACTGCCAATTGCACTGTTCAAGATAAACTTTTGCTCGTGTACCTCAGGCCGATGAACTTCTTCTCGAGCATTTTCCCATCATATAGCGCGCTTCTTTGTCATTTTTTTTATCAAAGCCTGAAAAAAACTGCTGCTGCAATCTCATAACTTGTTTTCTCACACGCGAATATCAACTTCTTTAAAAAGCACTATTGCATATTATCCACTTAGGAAGATTACGGAATTGATGTAAAATTATTTAAAACTTGAATATTTTATTTTTCATTATTCGGACATTTTTACTTAAAGTTCTATCGATGAATTAATCCTCGAATGAATTACTTACAAGAAAAGCTTTGATAATTTCGTATGCATGCGTGACTTACTAGGAAAATCATGCATAGATGTTTATCGTGTAATAATACATACAAAAATGTATGTCATACAATAAAAATCTGCCATATTAGCACATAATTAGCTTTAAATTATATTATAAATGTTTTTCTTATATATTTATTATTTCTGGATTGAAAGACGTGAAGTGTAGCTCATCGAAATGTTTCAAATTGGGTATATTATAATAAAATCAAGTAACTTGATTATAATAAACGCACATAATTAGCACTTTAGAATATAAGCTTTTTTATTATATTATTGTTATTATTTTTAATGTACATTTTAACTTTTTTTTTTAAAGTTAGCTTAAATTTCGATTTCTTACTAAACATGTTGACATACTGGATTAATAGATATTTGTATTCTAAGTTCAGTAACTTCTTTTTTAACGTGATCTATTGTGTTTGTTGTTACTTTTTTCAAACAATTACAATATTGATACCATTAAATATTTTTTTACAAAAACAACATTAAAAAGTTAAAGAAGTTTTGCACACAAAAACTATTAACGGTAAAACTATAAACGATGCATGTCAAGATAACGCGGTCATAAAATGTTGTATTTATTGCAGAAAAACTGTTTCTAAACATTTCATTGATAAGCTTTTTTTGAAGAATAAGTACAATCTGAATTTTTCAAATTTTAAAAAATTTATAACTCGGAAATGATGTCGCATGTTGATAAACGCCGTAACAAGTATGTACATACATATACCTTTTTGGCCTCAAGAATTACGAAAAAAATTGGCATTAAAAAACTCGTTGAATATTTCTAGGATTCTCTTTGTAGATGAAAATTGAAAGGCGATTAAATTCAAACTATTATGTTTTTCACTTTACATTGGTAATACAAAAGGTTTGTTATGTTTATTAAATGAATCTGAAGACAAGATTAAATTAAAGCAAAATTGGGATACGAGCTTTGATATATTCTTTTTCACATTTAAAGAGAAATTTTTTAATCCTTTCTGTTTTTAAAAATTCTGGTTTTTTTAAACTTTAATATAGTTTGATGAAAAGTGATAAATTTTTATATAAATTTAGAATCCATACAGAATTTTGTTTCACGGTCGCGGTAATTGAATTAATTAATTAATTAATTTGATACCAGATATATATATTAATTGTTAAAGATATATATAATTATATATATATATAAGATAATATAAATAATATAGATATAATTATATATATAATTTTAAAATCAATTTGACATAATATGGAATTAATTGACAAGTTATATTCTTATACTAAACTTAAATACACATATACCATTATAGACATATTGTACTATTTTTCCTTAAACTATTCATAGAATTTTATTAATTTTTACAGAGTGATCGTTTCTATTATAATTTAAAATTATTATTGGTAACAGATTACGCGATTAATATCAAATTTTATTATTAAAAAGATTATAATTGATATCACTCCACCGTCGAAGATACCTCAAATTCGTCTTGGTTGTGTCTATCCTTATTCTTCGCGCAGGAAGCTGCTCGCAAATTTACATCCGAAATTCGCGCAGACTCATAAGGGTTGATGTGCCGTTGGACAAAACATCATCGTCCCTGTTGCGCAACACGAGCGCAGAGAGATGTACGCGGAGATGCGTGAGCTGATGCAGCCAGGGGTAGTCGCACGGAAGCCCTTTGTTCGCCGAGATATCTCGCTGACTCTCTCGTCTTTTCGCCATCCGATGCATTCGCCGGAGCGTGGTCATAGTATGCAAATGATTACGGCTGCCGCGTTTATTAGGGCTGCCATAAATCCTGGTCCGGGTGGAGAAGGAGGCGGTTGTGCTACCACCGCCGTCGTCTTCTCGCTATACGAGGCGAGGGTTTGACTGCGGCAGTCCCTCTCAAAGGACGAGCTAACGTCATGCAGACGGAAGGGTCCTGAAGATATGGCGGAACACAGACGGCGAAGATGTCTGCGTTAGAGTGATACGACGTTTACTAATATGCGAATATTAATAAATGAAACTCCGGATTAATTAATCTGTCGCATAAACTTGTGACAGACTCTTGTGTCTTGCAAAACGTTTTGTTAGGATCTCAGTAAGAATGAAGGCTAAAGAAGCAAAGACATTTTTAATAAAAAAAAAAAGAGACTGAAACGGATGAGCGTCCTGGACGTTTGAGATAGTCTCATGAATATTCTGTTGGTTTGTTTTATTTCGCGTGTTTTGTATGCAAAATAACGAGAGTATCGCGAGAGATGTGTCTATTATTTGTTACTTGGAAATGATAGTGTTCTGAAAATGCAAAGCGTAACAGAGAAAAGATCATTCTAAATTTTATCAAAGTATAAATTTCAGATTTATACATGATAAAAAATTTTTTCTTTACTGTTTTCTCAGTTTTGTAATATTCTTGCTAAATTTGATTATTATTTGGAGAGAAAGAGTCCCCTATATTTATTTCGTTCATCTGCTGTTGAATTTCTAATTAGCAAAAATTAATTGAAGAAATAATTAAAGTTTTTTAAGTGTAAATATAAGATTCCGAAATATTCATGGTAATTAAATTCGAAAATATAAAGTAAATTAACAAATACATCAAGATTAAGTTTATAATGGAATTTACAAGTTTGAAATGCAGCGCTAATTTATTGCATCTTACACGCATACGACGTTGGTAAAACGATGTATAGATACCAATGAGATTGTCGAAATTATTTGGTACCTCCGTTCGTTTGATCATGATAAAGAAACGGAGGGAGATACGGTCTTCACAATTACGAGCGGGTGCTACAAAGGAAGCGCACCGCTCGTAGCTTCCGCGAGTAAACTGCATGAACTATGTAACTTTGCGCGGAAACAACGCCGCTGCGATCGCCTCCGGTCAAGCCTCCAATTACATTGTGTAATTGGATAGTAAGGCTACATCGTGCAACTACCGTTTCGAATGATCACGTCGCGCTTTGTACGATTAATTGTTATTGGAATTCGTGAAAATAATTAATCACGGAAACGTGCTATCTTTGATATTCGATGAGGGAAAACTTAAGTCGGCTTTTGCTTAATGTTTAATTAAGAACATTTTAGAAAATTCTTCATTGATAAACATATCACGTAGAAAGGCATGAGCAAAGACGGATCCGAGTTGCAAATACCAAAAAATTGATGTCTGTAGAACGTAAGCTCTTTGCCGTGCATGACATCTTTTGCACGAAGCAGGAAATATGAAACTTGTTTTATAAATTTTTTAATTTAAGTGGTATATAAAATAGAAGAAAGTTTATATAGAATTTATTAATAATTATAATAGTTATGTTTTTATTTTTATTGGTGATATTACTATTCTAATTCTATTATGATTGCGTCTTAAGAGTAAAAATTAAATTCGCACAGTTCGTAGGATTGAATATGAGTATATATTATAAATTCAAGCTCTATACAAATCTAACTTGACTTTAATTTTCTATTTTTTATGTATTATCTTTTACTTCTTCAAACATGGTTATATACATTTTCCTATATTCTATATGTATACCGCTCAAGTTTAAAAAATTTATAAAACAAGATGTTATATTTCCTGCTTTAAGCAAAAGATGTTGCGCACGGTGAAGAGCTTACGCTCTAAAGACATCAGCCTTTTTATCTGCATCTCCGTCTTTGCTTTCACTTTTCTTTTATTCTTTTTACTATTCTCTATCTCGCCACCCTGCTGTCGACGGTTTCTAGGTGTCTCCGTTGCGGGTAACCGTTGGAATCGCTCCTTTTGCTCTTCTCCTCGTCGCACGATATCGCTTTCTTTGTCGATCTCTCTTTTTCTCTCTCTCTCTATCTTTTTTTTTTCATGTTCTTCCCTCTTTTCACATCCAGTTTGCTTCAGACAATCGGACGCAGTCCTCCGGAGGGAAACGGGTAACGATCGGTTGAATTCCGCGATAATTGCTGGAGACTTCGCTTCCACTTCGCCGACGCAGACAGACGCGATCCGCAGTTGAACGGATGCATTTTAATCTCGCAACCCTTAGAGACTCGCTTGCTGATTCGATCCTTGGGTTTTCCCGATGTTTAATATTTTTGCATCGATATCCGTACAGATTTCTGCCATCGTGTTTGAGAGCATCTTAACCTATCCGACAATTTTTAAAAACAAGAGGCAACCGAAGCTCAATCAGCTTCCAATTATTTTTAAACTATTATTTAAATTTGCGAAATACAAACACGAATGAATTAAAGATTTTATTAAAGGTATTTAAAACAGCAATAATTATAATTATCTAACATCTAACAAGTCTTTATGTGAGTAATAATTGAAAAAGATCAAATGGAAAAAAGAAAAGTCAGTCTGTAATAGTAATGAAAATAATGCACTTATAATTTGAATTGTACAATACATTGTATTGTTTTATTTTACACTTTTCTACAAAATGAAGAATATGTAAAACTCTTAATTGGACGCAATTTATAAAGTCTGCCAATTTTCCTATTTCCGTTGCGTTATTTGTGTATCGAGATTGCACAGCTTTATTTATTACTCGCGGAGGAAACATAATGCTATAATTGCTCGTGTTTGGACGGAATAATGACGCATCGCGAATACGTTATTCGCTTCGTCAATTTTGGCCCCAATCAACATCAATCTGACAGGATATTTTGTACCAGTCATATTTTAGTTTCTATCATTGAATTCTCTCTGTATGTATAGTATATGTATATACACGCAAGATATTTTATTTTGCGTTCACGTCAAATATTTCTATTTGTTTCTTATTTTGTGAAAAAAAAATTTTAAATCAATGTCTTACGATTCTACACATAAAAAGCAAATATGATATAATAAATTTCGCTATGCAAAATACAAGTCATCATAAAAATGCGTGAGGTCAGAATTTACGGGATCGATGTAATGTTTCTGCGCGGCAGCGCTACGCAAAGAGAGAGTTTGATTTGACTGTGATGTTTAACATCGCTTATTAGCATCACGCAAATAGACTTTATCCCGCTATAATTTCGCCGTATTGACATTCACGGGAGAAATTATAAATTACACCGCGGAAAAGAGCTATTAAAAGCTTGCGAGAGAGAAGCGAATTGGTGGGCGTGTTTAAGGTGAACAAGCGCTGCGGTGTTCGCGACCGCGCAATTACCGCGCGCGCTAATGACGTTTTTAATATTCCTCATCGCATTAATTACCGGCGTACCTCGCTGATGCGAACGCAAAGAAATCCTACCGTTGTCCAAAGAGTATCGAAATCTCGTACGTGACGCCAGTCGAGCCCCTCAATAATACAAAGGATGGTAAACCGAATGGAGTCGGTAAGGGATTTATGACTCGCTTTATGGAGAAAGTTCAGTTGCACGAACGCATCCCATAGACTCTAAAGGATTATCATGACTGTTTACGCCCTTCGGGCATAACGACACGATCTGGCATTGGATCGCGTGTATGTTTTATTGCTAGTAATATTAAATATTTTTATAATCACACGTAAACTGGTACACGAACGTGACAAAGAAGGAGATGAGAAGGGGTGACAAAGAGATTCGCGAGCTCGTTAAATTGCTATTGGAATGACGCGCGATCGGCTTTATTTGTCGTCTTGTAGTTGTTGCGGAAACATAATCGAAACTGACACATTCGCAATTGCGCGTTTAAATAATCTCTGGGCCGGGGTTATCGGTCGCAATGCAACGCGCGCTCAGCCCCTTCATCCCCCATCGGCGTTACTGGGTAATTATTGTAGGTCGGCAGCGCCCGGTTAATTACAGGGTGACACACCTATGCTCATGCGCATGCGAGCGAGCCATACGTATGATAGGTATGACGAGAACGAAATCACTCGACCGGATTTCACACCTTTCGATTCCATCGGAGCGGTCTATAACCTTTGGAGGGTTGCAAGAAGTTGTAGTACAGGTTTCTTAGTACAAGGTTTCTTAACTAATATATATTTTATCCCTTTTGATTTTGTCGGAAAGAATAATTTTAGCGAAGTATCTAAAACTTATTGTCACATCTGTATTTAGTTAAATTATTAGATAAAATTATTCTTTTTCATGATTTTATCAGGAAACACAATAATGTCTCGGCTTTAAGACAAGCATAGCGACATTATCATGTTCCTTCATGCAAGACCGCAAGTTGTAGAGTACCGAAATCATTGGATCTCAATAACGATTGAACCGATCAAGTTCTATGCTCAATTGATAGCTTCCACCTGAATTGTAACAAAATAAATGTTTTTATTTTGTTTTCTATGTGTCCTGCGAGTGGAGATATTACGACGCAAAATATAGATCTGACACTTTTTAAGATATGTCATTATATTCGTTATCACCCAATCAGAATGTAGCAGATTTTGCATGTGTTAGTTGATGCATGATCTAGATCCCTATATGTATATGGATATAAGAACTCTAGCATGATCAGATTCGTTTCGAAAGCATTGACTTTATATTGAACACTTCTATTATACGCGTATTAATCAGTAACTTTATCTATTAAATTATCTTAATATCAGCAATGTATTGTATATAAAGAATAATGTTTTTATAACAATAATTTTTAATTGCTCTTACAGTTTTTCTTATTCCATCTAGCAGCGTCAAGTGTTTACTTTTTTAATTTTTTATGATAACATTTGAATTTGTTTTGGATCGGAATAGGAAGATGTTTCAATAGAAATACAAAGATATATACAGTATTAGGTTTTATTTCATAAAAATTACAGGTAATACCATTTAAATTATATTTTTTATTTAAATTGGTACGATTATCATGGGATTTAACTTTCAGATTTTATTTCTACTTGTAATGTATTAATTATGAAAAATATTGCATAAAAATAAATATATTATGATAAATTTTTTTTTAACATCAAACATTAAGAAATTAAGTACAACATAATAAGCAAATTTACGTCTCTTTATTTAATCTTTGAAGAATTTGTAGATAAAAGAAAATGACGCATAAGATCGTTGCAATGTAAGTTTAAACATTAGCATTGTTGTTATTTCAAGTCTGTTTAAAATTAAAAATTTTACATTCCATTCCTTTATGTTTTATGGCGGTGCGCTAACATTACGTCTTTCTCGCTGCATATTTTAATTAGATTCTGAGGTGGTCTGGTTTACGCGCGCTGGTGTCGCTTGAATATTCCATACCGCCGCGCCGGGTCATCGGCTCGCGCAATATAGCCTCCATTGCCTGATAATTATTAGGGAGGGTTTCAGCCCTCGACGCCTCTTTGTAGGTGCGAGGCGCTCGCTCGGACGAAATAGGGCCGTAAAGGGGCTGTTCCCGTTGAGGAGGAGGTGGGCAGGGGTGAAATTTCGTGCGTGTTCGACTCCATACAGTCACCTTGGTAAAGGTGGCCAGATGTTTAAGGTCACTTGAGATCAACTTTAGCACGTGAGAGTTACTGTCGGATTTTTACAGTAGCGTTGATATGTTCCATTAAAATTGATATTAATTTGTGATTGTAAGTAGTAATGCCATTTGAAAGATGAAATTATGTGTTTAATATTTTGAATTAGAAAATTTTGGAAACTATTCATAACATAGTAATCACACGAATGCAGTTTCATATAGTTGCATGAAAAATTTACTTATCTTTTCTTTTAACTTACAAAAAGATTAGAAATTTAAAAGACAAACACGAGTAAAATGGTTTGAAGCGGAAATTAAATTTTTGTTCTGCGAGAAACTCGGAGCAATTATTTTTTTCTTCCGAAGTACAGTATTCATGCAATTGTGCGATATAATTACTTGGCGCAGAATTTACCCGCTTGGACAGTTTGCATATTCACTCTGGACAATTACAAAGAGATCGTAATAAATGTCGAGCATTCCGGAACGTGAATAATAGTTCACGTTGTAACGAAGAAAATGAATTTCAATAATTTTATTTTACTACAGTATAATTTTTAAAAAATTGTATCGAAAATTTTCATCGTAATGTACGAAATCGTTAATAATTATCATTAATCAGATACTGATTTGCACGGTATTTAATACAAATATTTAATGTTGGAATTATTCTTGGCAAATATATGTGCTGCGGTAATGATTTTAATTAAAAAAAAAAACAGATCAAATTTTGCAAATAATTACGTAACGAAGGGAAACAGAATAATTCTTCCACTCTATTATTTTGCTTTCTCAAACTCTTTCTGGATCTGCAGTTTGTTAATTAAGGTGAAATAGAGTCAAAAAGTAGACAAATAAAACGGATAGAGAAACTTAAAAATTTCGAAATTACCGTGTGAAATGATTATATAATATAATTCTCAAAAACGTCGCCACAATTTTTCTCTTTGCGTTGAAAACCGTCGTATTTATATCTCTTTGATTACATCATTATCATATTTTAAAATTGACGTGTTACATGTGTTCAAGCCTCTTTTTGTTGAGGCTGATAGAGTACTTCGGTTCCGGTGAAATGTAATAGTTAGAGTGTTTTCAAAGTCGCTGATTCTAAATCCAAACGTAACATTTGCAAACTTTATATTACGTTGTCTTAAATTAAATACAATAGTAATAATACAATAATTTATGTACATTAAATTTTATGAAATATTTATTTCAAATTAATTACATATTCTTAATACTTTTATTATTTCAAATTGTATTCTTAAAATTAAATTTAGTTATGTTACATATATTATTAATTAGAATTTTTGATAAAACTTGTTCTTTACACAGCCAATCCTAGTTCTTCAAATGACTTTCGAGTAATCTTGACCTTGATCCTTAAGAAGATCAAGGTCATTGACCTTTTCCGTCGCTCGTCATTCATTAAAAAGTTATTAACGAAATCATTTTTATAAATAGTCTGTAATTTTCTAACACATGGTATATATTTCAACAATATAGCGCTGTAAAGCGAGATTCTACATGGGTTTACAATTTTTGTTATAAAAATGAGACGTCATTTTTAAAATAAAAAAAATTTTTCTTAATTAAAATTTAAAAAAGTTTTTTGTTAATAACTTTTAATGCAAAGCGAAGGGTCAAGGTCAAGGTCACTTAGAAGTCATTTGGAGCTGGCTGTGTATAGGGAAATTTTTATCAGCTTTATAACATTACACAATCATATAAAGTCATACGATTGCATGGAAATTTATATCTCTTTAAACTTATACAGAGATTAAATTTTTCCAAGAGTCAAACACATTAAATAATTCAGAACAAAATTGTAAATTTGCCTTGTATGAATTTGCAGAAAGTTTTAAAATTTATATTATGTATATAAATGTTAATATTAGAATACAAAAAGAAAACTTTATTTATCGTAGTGTGAAGACTGAATTACAATATTTTTTAAGAAAAGAACTGCTTTTTAAAATTGCATGCACAAGAGAAAAAAGTAATAAAACCGCGCCAGTAATTTTTGGAACCGAGGGATTTATACGCCCTAGCAGGCAGTAAAGGGTAAAGTCAAATTCCGTGGACGGTGGCGCGAATTCGGTACGAAACGAAGAGCGTGGAGTGCTAGCGGCAGAGGTTGACCGAGGAGAGGAGAATCGAGGTGGATGAAAGCGACGAGGAGGAGAGGAGGTGGATGGGTGAACGGGTGGCTGCAACTCATCGAAGGTAGGGAGAAGGGGCGAATAGGGGCAGAAGGGGGCGGAATTTCGCGCGTGCTCGGCTTTATCCCCCTCGGCTGCCGCCACCGTCGCCGCCGTCGCCGCCACCACCGCTGGATGCTGAGGGTAGCTGGACCGCGCGCGTGAGGTGTCAGTTCTGCGCGCGATCTCTTCCCTGAAGGTGTCAATCTGCTCGCGATCTGCCTCAACGTGTTCGCCAGAGTGATCACGCGCACGATCGGAAGTACGCACGCTTCCCCGCGATTCTTATCTTCTCTTACTATCGCCTTCTGATCCGCTCTCCCTCCTCGTTTTCTCCCTGCAGTTCAACGACGAGCTGTTGTGAAACGGAACTCGCAGTGAAACGCTCGAGGGTACCCCCTTCTTCTGGACGCGGGCAAGGAAAACCACACGTTCGAGCCTGGCACGTGACACGTTTCAGCTGGCGACGACTATCATGCTGGCCGGGATCTTCGAGGGCAACAATGTACGTGAAAAATCACTCGCGATTGGAAATTCGGTCGCGCGCATACTGCATTTTTCCCTCTTGCCAATGTGCATGCGGCCGTGAAACCAGAGAAAGAGGATGATATTAGTGGTCGTGACTATCAAGAAGAGAGAAGCATGATTGTGCGGTATTAATATCAGAATATATACACGAGATCATATAGATCGTCCAATGCTTTCTGATTAATTGTAAAATCCACATTTCTATGAAAACAATTGCAAGTAAATTTGACGTTGTAAATTATAAAAGAAAAATATTTTTTAGACACCGAATAGGTACTCGTTGCCTTACTATTTTATAAGCTAACAATAGAAGAAATCATTAAGCCACATTAACAACATTGTTCTAAATATTTTGTGGTATTAGTTTAGAGTTTAACAGTAGTTGGCATCATTTTATAAAACGAATGTTATTTATGATATTAATATTTACATTCTCAATGGATTATTAAAGCAACTGAATCACATATCTCTGTTATTCTATATGATATATATATATCTATATGTCATCAAGCGGGAATTATAGCATTTGGCATTTCACATTTCGTTCAAGTATTATTCGGTCTTTATTCCCTCGATCTTTCACAAAGCACGATGCTGAGAGAATTGTGCTCGCGATGTCGATAATTGCACATTGTAGTAGCAGGTGTTATGACATATCGATATGTCTATACGCTCTATTCCGCAGTATGGATTTTGTACCGTGATATTATTACAGGCGCTGTCTACCTTTCTCTTTTCTGTCATGTTTAATAACGCAAATGGAGGCGTGAGATTTTTCCGCGCGTTTGTCATCTTCCCGGATCACTTTTTAGATTAAATCTTCTACACGCGTATCTTTTTTACATATATTTCTGCACCTACCTACGCATTTATTATTTTTGACTCCAAAATCCTTGCCATTTTTCACATTAGTCACGTTATTAAAAAACAAAAAATGATTTCTTTATTTGAATTGCACTTAATTTAAATTAAATCCCATTTATACACATGCTACATTTCAATTATATCTAGAACTTAAAAACGAAGTTCATTTTTTAATTATCGACT
Organism: Cyphomyrmex costatus; assembly: GCF_001594065.2. Lineage (NCBI taxonomy): Eukaryota > Metazoa > Arthropoda > Insecta > Hymenoptera > Formicidae > Cyphomyrmex > Cyphomyrmex costatus. The sequence goes on along the minus strand of NW_017275315.1, from coordinate 918,596 downwards.
ATAACGAGAAACAACGTACATCTAATTATCATATTATATGAGATGCAGAAACCAACTATAAGTGCTTTCCATTTGGTGACATATGTATCATTCTTTCTTTTGTTATTCACTTGATGTCAAGAAAGATAAAATAATACTTGTGTTGACTTGTCACCGAATAAAAAGCACCTCAAATGCAAGATGTGAATAAGGTTTTTACAAGTACGGGTCTTTTAACACGACACTCGCGTATCATGCGCAACATATTCGACGACCGTTTCGTCGTTTGTAGCAGTATCTTTTTCTCGTTATCATGTTAACTAATCGGCCGCATTTTCCAAGTGAGAAAATGGACTCTAGTGTCCTACTAAAAAATCGGAAAATCCCATCGCGCTGACATGCGGATTAAACATCGCGTTTGCTCTTTGCGCGTCGCAATATTCCACGTTAATAACGCCACGCGAACGAACATTATTAGCGAATTTATCCTGCGGCGCGCTTGAATAAAGAGAATTATCGTAGGCAGATACGGCGGGCCGTATATCGCCGAGGCAGGCTCCTCAGGTGGCGATAATTTATCAGACTCGAGTAACTCGACCGCTCTCCGTGGATGATTAATTAATGTCAGAGGCAGTGCTCGCTCTCACTCCCAATTTTCTCTCCTCTCTATCAACCGTCGCGATGGCTGTTCGATAATTTTTATTATTCCGGCCGGCACTATCTCGCGATTTATGCCATGTCGATCTCACGACCAGAACTGGAAGTACAGGGAAAAAGTAAAATAAATCACTTTCAAAATTTTCACCATACTGTGGCAGATTGAAAACAGCCTTTTAAATGATTATATGAAAGCTAATAAAAAGTAATCAGCTAAATTTATTTAGAAATGTAATATTTATTTTTTATTATCTTCGAATGATATTGAGATATATATAGTTGCATGTGTAGTGTTTCACAAATTTAGTATCTTTTAGTTTGTGTGTGTGTGTGTGTATGAGAATAGAATAGCAGCGGTTTTAGTGGTTGACCACTGGAATTTATGCTTCCAGGGTAAAATAAATTAATACAATTTATTGTACAATATAGCGATAATAACTACATAATTACAAACTAATTACATTATTCATACGTCAGACAGTCAGCCTTAACTTTTCCATATTTTTCTTCTTTTAAATAATACGTTTCTCGTGTGAGATCAATAGTGTTTTAAACTTGCCGGCAGGAAGCTGTCTGTTAATTTAACAGTTAACCTGAAAATTGAATTATCTCTACCGATAATCTCTAGCTGGTGTCTTCTTCTTCGACTTCGATTTATTAAAGGTATCGTGTACCTTGCTCATATTTTCGCACGCTTTTACGATCGGCGTCGATATCTTCAGCGGTTATTTACCTTCAAAAGAACCCATGGAAACACTTCTCTGGTTTTTACGCTTGGTGAAGTCTTCGTTGGCTCTTTGTTTTTTACTTCGTGTTTCTGAATAAAACACATACGCGCGTGTGGTGAAAATGAGTTCATCTGAGTCTACGGTCCGTATAGTGCGCCAAAAACTGGAACGAACTCAATAACCTGGTTTAAGCATCTTGTCCTCCGCAAGTATGTATGTACATAACTACTTGAGTGACGTTTTCTAGGACAGAGAAACATTTTAGCGTGCGTTTGATGTTACCCCTTCAAGAGAATATATGCGAGAGAGAGAATGTTATTAATATAAACAATTCAAAGAGGAAACTGCATCGTCAGGTCGGTTGGATCATATTGGTCGTGGAAACTAATACTCCTGGTCTTAAAATTCTTGTTTTCCTTCGTATTATCTCTATTAAGGATAAATTCATGTTTTAATATAGTAAATGCAGTTAAATCAGAAATCATTTATTAGATTTGTGAAATTTATTGGATTTGTGAAAAAATTTGCTGTATAACAGTAACAAAGATTTTAATTCGATTAGAGTGATATTAAACATTCGATTGTTAAAACTTCAACGATCGTGTCGTTAAAATGGTCTTATTACAAATTGGACTTGCGACGATTTGAAATAAAAGAAAAAATACTTTTATCGAACGATACAGAGAAAGCATAAAATGTTTAAACCTGAACACAAGTTTACGTGCTCGTAACTTATACACCGTCATATTCATTTTAGTTTGCGCCATAGTAAAGTGGAGCCAAAGTCTGAACAAAATCGCTCCAGATTTTTTTTATTCGGCATAACATTGAGCGCGCGAAAAATAATAGGTACACAAAGTGTCGCCGTGGTCATGTTAATTGATACATGTGTGATATATTGATATATGTATCTAATGGCAAAAATTATGTCTTAGTATTATTATACTATGATTAATTTCAGGCTTGGTCGTTGATCGTTATTTATATTATTCTCGACAATGATTGTCGTTTTAAGAAAAATACACAAATTTTATTACGTATATCGACAAATCGACAGAAATATTACCCATATATCAAGCAGCAGCTGAAATTTCGTTTAATTCATTGAATTTTTTATAGAATCTTTGACAGTCTTCTGTAACGTTTTCCTATAACATCGACGGCATACATGCCGTTCCCGCTTGCAAAGCCCGTAAAGTATTTTTTTATTTATCGCTGTTATATAGGAATATATAGCCTCGCGCAGGCGTCCGAGGTATTTTTTCATTAAACGCGATTTTGACTCAAACAGGAATGCACAGATGGTCCGCGTGGACGCGGAAATAACATTTTGTGGCCCATGCGGTGCGGCTTCGCGCAAGGAAATCGAATTTCGGGAGCTCGGAAGGGATTCGGTTAGCTGTTTTCCAACGACAAAAAAATTATAGGCTGCAGTGGCGATCCTGTCTGCGTTAATTGTTTTAACCGGTCCGCGTTTCTCGCAATTAACGATTTCGTGCTTATTATATCCGCGACTTTTCTGCCTTCTGACGCGAAATGCACGAAGGTTGACTTTTTATCTCTTTTGATTTTCGCGTCCATTGTTTTCTGCAAAATTGATCAATTTGAGAGAATAAAGTATCGTACCTGCACGCGAGTATATCAAATATACGAGGGAATCCAATTTAGGTAAATGAGAATGAAATATCACTCGCCCGAATAAATTCGATCAAAAGTAACGCGGCATTCTATATGGCCTAGATAAATCCTTTTGAGATCGATCGGACAAAGCTACGCTACGTCGAAACTTCACGATCTCACTTTTATCCCCGGCGTAGAAATCAGTTTCATTTAACGTAGCGAACATCAGAGATTCTCGCTGCGCGTTTTATTTGAGAACTTTATCGATGGATTGACCAGATTCTCCGGTTGGTGCGAAAAGAGGAAATTTCTTATGCAGCTCTTCTCGCGTGGAAATAAGGATCCGAAACGATCCCGACGTATTGATTCCACTTTCAAACACGTAAACTCGTCCTTTCTCTGCCGGTGATTCGCCACGGTGAAATGCTTTCCCGTTCCCACGAGAAAGGAAAATACTTTTTCGAACGATCTCAATTAGAGTACACGCATACATTACGCAACACGTTGCGCAATTTTTTTTTTTTTTTTTGTATTTTATTCTAATCCTTTTTCATGTCTTATTCTAATCGGATTTGCGATCGCGTAAAAAGAGCGGAAAACGCATTGTGAGGGAAATGGAAGATTGCGCAAAATTGATTGACCTTTCAGCATTCCGCGGATGCCGGCAACTTATAAAACTTCTTAACCAGCCACTCGAAGAAAGAGTTTTCTCGTCGCTCCTTTTTACCCTCAGTTCCATAAGAAATGGAGAAAGCGAGCTAAACTTGCTCCCTCCCTCATTCTTTCATTCTCGCCATCTCTCTCTCTCTCTCTCTCTCTCTCTCTCTCGCCGCGCGTTTCCGTTTCCTCTTGTTTCACTAGACCCAACCGTCGCCGTCGCCCCGTATCCGCTTCCGTTGAATTTTACTACTGAAAGTTTGTACGGATCTCACAGAGTATGAATAATCCAAGAAATTACTATGAGATCTAACTGAGTATCTATCGAACGTTACTCCATGATAATATTTTTCCAAGTTCAACAACAATCTACGCAAACTATGATTGACAAATAAAAATTAATGGAATTTTAAATGTAATTATATTTATTATACATAATCTGGTTATCTACTTACTTAGGGAGATCTGCTTTTATTCATTTTATTTCTTTACAAACTTTAATTTAAATTTATAAAGTTGCAAACTATATAGATTCTTTTAAGAGTTAAAGCTATTTATATCATCGCGTTACGCATAAGGATTAAAAGTTACTCGAGCTCCTCTTGCGGATGACACCCTAAAATTTAAGCCGCGTCATGGAATCCCAAAGCGGTAGCTTCCCTTTGACAGCGAACATTAGAACAAGAGTATCTAACTATGTCGCTAAATTCTATTAGGAGGACGCGTTAATAGCGTAATGGAACATCCTAGTAGTGCGCGCGTCGCGTTTCGCACTGGATATCCGAATAATTTCTCCAGGAATATCCAAGATGTCGGCGTATCGATCTAGTGGCCGCAACTCTTTCTTTGTCACATTCTTTAAAAAATTTCGCTCGAGCGCGCGTAATTAGCGGCAGACTCGTTAACACGCGAATGAAGAGATTCCGTGAAAAAAGTATTCGCAATAGGATATCTATTAATATTCGACGAGATTAAAAGCGAGCCGCGTGCGCAGATGGACGAGAGATTTGTCGAGGTATAACGTGCTAGATAGATCAATGCAATGCCGTATTAACCTGATTTGCGCCCCTGTGGCTAAAATATTTCAAACCTCCCTTTTATATATAAAACTATAAAAATTATTGTCATCAGTAAAAATTTGTTCAGAAGTTATATTAATTTATAAATTAATTTTCTCAAGATTTTGTTTTAAAAAATCATCTATAATATTTGTTTTGGCTGTATAAAGTACAAAAACACAAAAACATGACAAAAATGCAAAAATTAAAAGATTTAAGTATTATATTAAACTAATATGTGTAGAAGGGCTACGAGCCAGAAAACAAATAATAAAATTATTAAAAATGTTTTCAAAATTATTAAAAATATTTTATTATTTGTTTTCTGGCTCGTAGCCCTTCTACACATATTATTTTAATTTATTGAGCCATACTATTTATATTAATTTTTATCATATTAAAATTATTTTTCTTTCTGTACTTTAATGTAGGAAATTTATTGATAATATCGTTATAACTTAAACTCATAGTAATTTTAGATTCGATGTGAAGAATATAAGCAAATTTAATCTATCCTGTCGTATAATTGAGCGCAGAGAGTTCTTTGCCCTCTTCACGGTGGAAAAGCTATGTGCCGTTGTACAATTAGTGCTTGCAATACATAATCGAAAAAAACATTATTAATATTAGGATATATAGTATTTAATTTCAAGTCGAAGAATATCAAATTATAAAGCTACACAACTAAGAAAGATTCTTTTTAAAATTTGCTATTCTTAACAATTTGCCGCCTTGGATATTGCTTTCTCGGTCTTTTCCACGCCTTAATATTTCACTGGATCAGTGTTATATTCTCGATGCGAAACGAAGACAGATAAATAAATAGATAGATAAAATGGTTATTGGCATTCTAGAACAAGCTCTTTAAGAATATAAAACTGAACTAATAAAGAATAAACGAGAAAGAGGAATTTTAGAACAATGATATGAGATCGAAATATCTTAATTTAAATGATAGATTCTTTGGTGAATTAAAAATTTATTTTTTTCTTACAAGAAATTTACGAAAATAGTTTACTTATTGGAGAGAATTATGTAATATTTAATATATTATATAATATATACGTTTAAAAATAATTTTTTGATCAATTTTAACACAATAACAGAAGAGTTTGACGAAGAGCAAGATATGTGGAATAGAGAGAGAGAGAGGGTGGGAGGGGAAGAGAGGAAGAGAGAATCTTTTTAAAAAGGAGATGGATACGTCAAACGAATAGTTTATTAGAATATAGGTCGCGTGGAATTACGCGACGCACGTTTTGTTGCTCTCGCTCGGTTTCGCGGAGCCCGGGGCGAATTCCTCGCATGTACGTGCGCGCATAACTAACGCGTTTCAATTGGGATCGTGCAAAAAGGACAGGCACGTGTACACGTTTTTCATACTCCACGTGTAACATCGCTGCTGATACCGTGGAGTGGTATCGTGAAAGCGTGTACATCATCTCACAATGCATCCTGCGACCTAATTTGACGATTTATGAAAAGCTGTTACTCTATAGTGGACAAAATGAAATCTTTTTATAGGCGAAGATCATCTCAACATTTTGGATTCTTGCTTGGAGATTATCTGACACTTTAATTCGCTGGAATTAATAAGTGATTGATAAGGAGGAAGCTTTGATAGGTTAAGCTTTAACATATTTAACACAAAGCGCCTTAGAAATTTCGATTTTAATTTCAATGATAGATTCTTTGGAAAAATTTTACTTTTTCCTTAAAAAAAAAATTTATGAAGACTACTTTTATTTAATGAAATTATTTAATACTTAGCATTATATATGTATATCGGCAATTTCAATATTCTAAAGAAATATAAAAAATTCTGAAGAAATAAAAAGTACGTTTGAAAACAACCTTTAAATCAGTTTTACTGCAACAAATTCGCGAAAGAGGTCGATGTGCAATCAAAATTTTATTATAGAATAGGTAAGACGACTGCAAATCCACATAAAATCCACAGATGAAAAGAGTGACGGTGCATTGAAACGTATCAAAGCGTATTTAATCAACCTATCAATTATTATCGAGCGTGCAAACTCTCTAAAAATTAAGAGAAAAGTAATTCCGTTTTTACGAAGTTTGTCGTCGTCAGTTGCGATGACGACCGCATCTACAGGATTTTACGTATATATAACTACGGGATTACGTATCCGCTTTACATTAATTACGCAGACGTAACTCAATCTCGGGGATTTAATTTGTTTTCAATTTATATCCTCTCTCTCTCTCCCTCTTCCTCCCTCTCTTTCTCTTTTTTAAGAGTATAATTGAGGAGAACGAAGCTTTCTCGATAAAAAAGATTTATCTCATTCTTCATGTAACCCTTTCTTTTCCAAACCACCGCACATTAGATATTATACCTTTTATTTTTCTATTTTTGTTATTTTACTTTTTAAATTTTATATATAAATAAAAATTAACGTATTTGATTTTTTTATTTTAGTTTATATTGCTCTGTAAATCACGATTTAAGTCAAATTATTAATGTTCCTGAAGGATTCGTGAAGTATCTACTTTATTCCAATCACATTGAAACGGATCGCAAAAATGTGTTTAAGACTTCTTTCTCGATGTGTGTGTGTGTTTAATATAAATTAGTTAATTCCGGGTGAGTGCGAGCGTAGAATAATTGCATGGGATCACGCGGTTGGAAGTATTCAAACGCGAAGGCGTTTCGTAGTCGGTCGCACTCACACCAGATCGATACATCGAAACGGTCACATCCGACTCCATAATTCAGCGTTTATTACGTAATCCTTTAATTCACGCCGATATAAATTAGAATAAGCCCGACGGGACGTGGCTGTCCGAGTGGATCTTCGTGTCCCGGGGATATCCGCGTGCGTAACGATGCGAGCATGCGATAGCGCGCTCTCGGAGCATGATTTATCGTTCGGCGAAGGAGTCGGCGATAATTCTTTAGCAACGTGACGCGCGTGATCCATGCATATACGAATTCGACGTGTGTTCCTCACGTTTGATAAGCTTCCGGAGGTATAATTCATTCGCTTGTCGCGAACGTGCCGTCCTCATCTAAAATCTGTTAAAGTTATATTTCTCTCTTCAACTCGTTATGCAACTGTCGAGGCTTAAAGGCAAATTGCGTCAACATGAACAATTTAAATCCAGCTGAATAATTCATTGTTACATCATTGTCTAGTGACATTTGCATTCGCGGACAGAAAAAAGGATTTAATTCCAATTAACATTTATTGACATCGCAGTGTGACTTTTTAGAAACAAAATTCTCAATTTTTTGTGATATAAATTATGATATCGTTATTGAAGAAAATTGTAATGTAAGAATTGAAATGTGGTAGATTCTGTGGAACGCATCTCAGCAGAAACATGTTCTTAATAGATTGAGAAAGAAATATATCAGCATGCTCAAACTTTTTCTCCGAAAATCACGCATCCCAACAAAGTTTCTTTACTTTTGGAAAACTTAAAGATTTAATTACATCTCTCTCTTAAATATTTTTCATCTGAACGTTTTTTTGAGTTATTTATTTCAAATTTTAGTTGTAAATATCAACAAATTATCTTTATGATACTTTTGAAAAGAAATTAGTAAATTAATGACATATAAACTTGAATGTTCATATGGTATATTAAAATTATTTGATTAATTTTGTATTATTTTAAAATTACTACTAGTTATTGAAAAATTATCTTAACTGTACATTATATACAGAATATTTTGTTTATGGAAAAAGTTTAAAACTAAAATATCTTTAAGTATTTTAAAATGGAGACAAGAATAAAACATTTTAATATTTCAAATATTTTTTTTAAGTGTCGTTTTTTTTTATACATGTTACGAATTTCATCAAATAATAACTTTTATCGTACAGTGAAATCTTTGATAATTACCACGATTTTAATGGCATTACGCATCTCTGATTCTTGTCTCTAGCTTACTAATTGATTTAAACGCTTTTTACCATCTTTATCATTGCACTGGGAGAAACGGCGCTACGGGGGTGGCTCGTGAAAGCGTATGCTGCTCTCGCTTTGCGTGCATAAACCGCCTTAATGCACCTACCGTGAGAGTGTATCATCGCTCTCTGCAAATGACATCTCCGCCATTCATCGTTCCTTATCCGTGTTTTGTCCATTGTGCCGTTGTACGCAACAAAAGCGCTTTAACGATTTAATAGAGAGAGAGAGAGAGAGAGAGAGAGAGAGAGAGAGAGAGAGAGAGACTCCTTTCGCTCTATTCGCAATTTTCCTCCAGCATCGTAGCCGCCGAAACCCGTTCGGCGTTTTCCTGCGAAGATTCCTTCCTACGTTCTCTTTATCGCACGCGAATCACACGACAAAAGTAAATTATGGTAGGTACACGTCGATTGTAATTACCATACGTTAATTACGATTTTAATGGCGATACGAATATGTTTCATCTCTATCTCTCTCTCGCATCTCTTTCTTTACATCGAAAGGTATCCCGTGTTGCATTAATTAACGCGCTACCATTTATTGTAATATCTGTATGTTCCGCATAGAGCAGCGACGTCACTTTGAAACACAATACCCATCTTTGAAACCGTATATTGCGCTCGGTCGTAATTGTACCGACAATGAGCGTGCGTTCTGAAACCTGGTAATCGATTGGTGCGAATTGGCGTTCTGTGGATGCGGGTGTGTGTGTGCGTGTGTGCGTGTATATTCTGCTTGCGCGGGTTTGTATGTCATTGGAAATACAGGCGAATTAATCGCAAATAGTAATGGATTTTCATGGCAAACGGCTGAATTTTTCCCGCACTGATCCAGCGCGTTAATTTCGCGCATCGCGACATGGAGAATATCACGAAATGTGACGACCATTTAGAAATATCGCGGTGTTATTCAATATCTCTGAATATTTTTCATTGGAGATACCTTTTGCCATTGTTGAACGTAATTATTTCACGGCAAAAAAATCTTCGCGTGCCTTTACTCCGATGTTGGAACTTCTTAATTCTATATAATTAATCTTCCATTAGCTTGAGATCCGCGTGAATCCTTCGGAGCTTTCAGCTCGGAATCGATTATCGAACGTTCGTCTCTGGCCGTTGCCGGGACATTTTGCCACGTACTCAATGAGAGAGCAGCACATTCGAGACGGGTTAAAAGTAACCCCACATCCACCTCGCGCGCATAAACCGCCTTAATGCACCCTCGGTAGCAGGCCATTACACCACGCATCCCCGCGTCCTCTTCCACCCCTGGCTTTTGGTTGCACAGTACTCGCGCATGCACGCAACCATCCAGACACACATGCCAGCCTATACGTGCATGTATTACCGTCACCTCCTGGCTCTTCACGCATATTTACGCCATACCGACCTGGTAGTGGTAGTAGGTGAAATTTACACTATGGCCGATACATTATTTCCACGAGCATTAACGCGCCGACGTTATTGCACTCTCCCCATTCCCACTTTGCCTCAACCCATCGCGGTCCTCTTCCTCCTCGAACCGACCGTCGGGAATTGCGCGACTTCCCTCGACAATGGATCATCACGTCTTCGTACGTGTCAGTGAAAGGAAAAAAATTCGCCCGCCAGCAGGGCTGCGAATGCCTGAATATCGCTTCGAGGATGTATGCTACTGCTTGTCCTTTGTCGTCGGGGATCGCGCTTTAGAATAGCTCGTTTTCACCACACAATTGTCGCCCGTGACAAGCAGCTAGCGATATTGCTCCCGGCTAATGTATTCGCATGAAAAACGAAGAAAATGATTTTCTTTTTCTTGGATAATCAGTCGTGGGTATTATAATTTCTATGCTAAACTTGGCAGGAGTGAATTTATATTGTAATATAAAAATATAAAGAGAAAAAATATATATAGTATATATATATGCAGGGTAAAAAAATATAACATTTTTATTCTTTCTCTGTTAGGAGCGAAGTATATTTTTTGATCGTGTTATTTTTTTGCTATTTTATATAAACTATTCTGTTCGAATTCACCGTTTTAATATGCATCTTTTATGTACACGCATTGCTGTGTATTCGCTTATTGCAGAAATTAACGATTAAAAGCACGGAGATTTTTAATTCATTAATTTGGGACACAAGTGAGAACTTTAACGAATCGGTATCTCAGAATCGCGTATATTTGTGTTTATTAATTATTTATCTGTCTCGTTTTCTCTCATTCGGTGATATTTGTTCGACAGGCAAATTCCGATACCGAGATCCCTTCTTTCCGGTGTGAGAGACGATGGAATGAATTTTCACTCTGCTATGTTGATGGCCGTGGAACATACGTCGATACCTTTTATTGGTGCCTGCTTCTCGTGTCGTCACCCACTCATATTTTTGCCAAGCGTTGTATGTATGTTCTCTTCTGCTCTCGCTTTGCCTCTTTTTCTCTGAAAATTCAACACCGAGCTCTGATGTAACTGGGGCCATTTTAACTGCCGATAGTGTCTACAAAGATATTGTGATCTGAGACAATATTTATCGGCTGGGTATAGGAAAAAGCATGTAATAAAAATAAAATTTATAAAAATGTATGTATTGCCAAATTAATAACACATTCATTAAAATTTATAGTCTTATTTGTTAAATACATTAAATCAATTTCTTTTTTTTTTTTTAAGAATTGAGTGTCAACATTTGTTTACAGAGTGTTATTTCTCTCTTCAATATTTCTTTTCAATCAAGAAAAGAATCTAATTTTCCTCGAGAGACATTTTCTTTTTCAAGAAATAAAAATTATTGTCAAATTTATCGGCAACGTTTTAATATTTCTGATGTAGTATAACGTGAGAATTGGAAGAACACTTCGGTATTATGTCTTCTGTGTTTTGAAACGGTTTTGAGCATGACCGGCATTCTTGAATAGATCGGCGATCTATTTTCACACATGTGTATATATATCTATATCTATATATATCTCTCTATGTATTCACCATGCATGTTCTGAGTTGCGACCACTTACAGACATCGAACATTCGCAAGTAGTTTCAGAACTCCGTCTGTGCGTTGGTAGACCCAATATCGGAATTTATGAATAATTCCAAAAGCTGCGGCAACTGTACCAGGCTTTTCTATCGAGAACACAAGGAGAAAAGATATCGTTGCGCTTCATCTCATTTGCGTAATATGAATATAGTGAGGCCTCGACATTGCTATTGCAGGCGTGAGAAACATCAGTTTACGATTTCTTATCAGGAAATATCTAACGGTTATTTCTTTTACAAACTGTATTACATATAAATAGGTAAAGGAAGATAGTGATAACCTATTGTTTATAATACGTTTCCTGCATAAAATTTAAATTTTGATATTTAGGTAGATATCTCAAAGTATTATAATATGCATTTATTGTAATTTATAAATATTATGATGAATCATAATATTAGTAATAGTTTAAAAGTTATTAATCTATTAAATTATGTAATTAATACTGTTAAACGTTAATTTGTTGAGATGTATAAATTTATCACAAAAACACGATTGTTTAGAAGAGTGTTGAATCTTTATTTTTCAAAGAAGGATAGGAAACAAAATATTATTTTTTTTTTTAGATGTAATTCGAATTTCGTATGCCTGCAACTTTTTGATTCCCCTGAAGAAGTATTATCATCTGTTGCAAACCGTGTAAAAACTCTCGAGAACTTGTTACAGTTTACAGTTTTGCTTGTAGAGTTGATAAAACAAGAAAAAAAAGTTAATTCTAAGGAAGAAGATCGTTGTTTAGAATAGGTTCGTGAGGTGCGGGTACTCCGATATTGCGTGTGTAACTTGAAATGGCTACACGACTCGCTTAACTGGTGCAGTTAACAACAGTGTGTTAAGTTCATTGCTGTTACTTCTAAAATTTCATTCCAAAGTTTCACGGCTCGACACGACAAAGCTTACGGTAATCGCAACAATTGCGCAACACCTTACACGAAGAAACGTATTCGAAACACTTCAGAATAATTAGAATTATTTTCGTATGTCCTTACGAAAGATTATTCTAAGTATGATATAGGTATAACGCTGAAAATAAATAATTTATTTGATTATGTACCTATCTTTTCGTAATTCATTATAAAAAAATGTATTCCAAGAAATTGAAAAATTGAGATTTCGAGATCTCGCAGGATTGGTGTACCGATTTTATCAAACTAGTCGCAATCGAAAGCTCATACTGATATATTATAAAACTGTCATTAGATTTTTTATTACGGTTTTTAGGTATTATGTGACTTCTTTTTTTAAATCGAAAATGTAAAAAGTGAAAATTTTTATGTATGTATGTATGTATATATGTTTATATTTATTCTATATGCACACATACAAAAAATTTCACTTTTCACGTTTCCGCTTTAAGGAAAAAGTAACATGATCGCTATCCTGAGATATTTTAACCGAAATAAAAGTTTGACAAAAGAATTCTGGATAAGTTTGGCAGCGCCGCGACATTTGTTTACGCAGTGACATTCACGTTATTCACGTCAAATGGCCCATTCGATCAATCAATCTTTTTGCTTATGTACTTGACGTCCCGCCGCTACCGCGTCGCTTGATATAATAATATAACGATTAATAAGAGTACGATGTAGTTATTAGAAAGAGAATGAGAGAGAGAGAAAGAGTGCAAATTTCTTCATACAACATATATTTATAAGATACTTGAGTACATGAGTTTCAAACGTTTCGACTTCTTCTTAAATCATCTTCAGTGAATTGAAAACAAAAAAAGATAGGAAGGAATAGAAATGCAGAAATCTTAAGTAACTTGGTAAGATATGCTGATGCTTGTGCCTGTTTTTTTCATTGCGGGATATGTCTTAACAAATAGATGATATTATAATTGCACGATTTTAAGAACAATTTTTTATTTTCTTTATGGAGTGTTGAAGACCTTTCGAAAAACACGTTTGAATGGTCGACGATTAATCTTTTTGCAATGCTTATTACAAAAGCCGATACTTAGTCACGTTGTTTTCGCAGTAGATTACAAATCTCTCGACGCAGAACGTTTGTAAGAGCATATTTTATATCCGCTTATCTCTCTCAACCATTGCACTAAGACATCTGGCAAGTCTAGGATAGAAGATATCTTTCTGTCTGCTCCATCTTCTTTACATATATGTATGGCGTTGAACAACGTAGCACACCGTATATTTTGCAAGTTTCTTCCAAGTTTTGCAATTCTCGTGCGATTTTATCCCTTTCTCGGAATATTAACAAAAAAAAAAAAAAAACTTGGCAAAGCTGCGAAGCAATTTACGAGCACAACGAGATTTTCTATTTTCTTTTTTTTTCCCCCCATTTTTTTTATTTTCTTGAACGAAGTCGATAAAAGCGAGAACTCCCGATGGAGTGGTTGAAACGCAATTTTTGCAGAAACTTCGGTTCTTTCTGCGCAAACTTTCGGCGCTGATACTTTTTCAAATCGATTGAATTACGGAGGAGTACCTTCCGTCAAACTATTTCAATGCGCTCTTTAAAAAGCGCATTAAAGGATCACGAAGTTGGGCACGACGCCGCCGTTTAGCTCCTGAGATTCTATAGGAATAAGAATAAGAATCGCGAACTTTTGCCGATAAAATATGGGATAGCTATAACGGCGATATTCAATAATATTATCAGACATTACGTTATATATATGAAAATCAATTGTTGTACGTACAAAAAAATAGAATACTTTTGAATAGAAATGTCAGATGTAACATAGTATATATTTTTAAACAATAACATATATGTTATACGTATTGTATATTTTTAAGTTCTCCAAGCTAATATTTGTTTCGTAAAACATTTTGTTTGGTAAAATGGCCGTATTCAAAACGTTTATTTTGCATGCATTGAAATTTTTTTTCGTGCTGATTGAATTATACTTTTAGATCTAGAGGAATAGTTTTATCTCAGCGAGGAAAATTTCTAACAATTGTAAAATAATAAAGAACAATAAAAACAACTCAATTAAGTGAAAAATTTTAAATTATAAAAAGATTAAGAGGCAACATTTTAATTGTTATCCGCTAATTTAGTTTAATAATTCTTATATATATCAAGTAACATTTTATGTTACTTTATATATAATTATTAATATTAATTGGAATAGACATTTCAATCTACAATTAGGTCATCTTTGATACAAAATAAGCGTGTTTAATTTATTTATAACAGTTTTTTTACAGTATCTTTTTTTATCATAATAGAAATACAGCTTTTTGCACAAATTTCTGCTGCCAATCTTTATTGCATCTTTAAATCTGAATATCGTGAGACGTTTTTGTGTCTAATTAATAATTAAGAATATCTAATGGATATTCGTGTTAAATAACTTCTTGACGGAACCGCTTAAACACGATTCGCGGCGAATTTCCCCGAGCACGAGCGACAGCATGCCCTTTTCTCGATCGACTGCGAAACTGACTGCGATTCCCTGAGGACACACAGTGACGTTTCCGTATTTTCAGAACGGTCCGACGACGAGGGCGATAAAGTGAAATGGCGTGGATTCCTCGGGAATGGCCGCGAGGGTCTCGTCGTTTTTACCATTACCGATAATCTTTCCCTCTCTTACTTTTTCTTTCTCTTTCTCTATCTCATTTTTTTCTCTTTTGCAAAAAACACCTCTTCCTCCATCATGACAAGACGCGAGCAAGCCTTCCTTCGCTCTTTAACGTGAGTACGTATAGAGGTTGATCCACTTAAGGTATGAAACATGATTATAGCGGAAATTAGGGAAGCTACGTAGGACGCTAGGAATAAATTGGACAAGTTGGAAGGATATACGATTCCTCTTATCACGTTTTCCCCTAAAAATAAAGTTAACTTTTCTAGTGATTGATGTTTCCTTATTATTTGTTCAATATTTATTATTGAATGAATGTTACGATCTCAATTTAAAGATTTGTAATTTTCATGAAAATTCGTTAATTACAAGATTAACGAAATTTTCTTAAAATATTGACTAAGTTAGTATATTATAGTATTACGCTTTTATCGTTCTTTACAGAAAAACTGAATCGTATGTTTTTAGCTAATTAAAAGATGATTAAATAAATTATCTATAATTTTTGTACCGACCGTAAATTGTCTACTAACAATGAAGGAATTAAACGCCTATAACGGTCAAAGCTGGATCAAAGTGCTAATAATAAGTATGAGTGAATTCTTATATACCACATATGTAGCCCCCCCTTTTAAATGCGCGCTGATACATCAGACATATAACGCATAAATACTACAGTAGTATTATAATATCACCGAATAATACTTGATTAATTTAAATATAAGAATGATAATTTAAAATTCGTAAATACATCGGATCTCAATAATCTTATTCTTTATATTACGAAAAATATCACAAGTTGGCGTTTCGTCCCGGTTTCCACTACTGGACTCATCAGTAAGGCAATGTAATGGAAACCTACCTTAGACGCCTTGGGGAGATGTTAGAAAGAAGTTCTATATAAACAATCACTCACATAATTCGGCACTTGCGAGAATTGGAATGAGTAACTATAGACCTCTGTTGGCTAGTCAACGTAGTGATATTCTTCGTAATATTCTTAATATTTAAATATGTAATTAAAGCGCATTTTTCAGGCCGCGCGAGTTAAACTAACTATAATTTAATATCTAAGGTAGGTTTCCATTACATTGCCTTACTGATGAGTCCAGTAGTGGAAACCGGGACGAAACGCCAACTTGTGATATTTTTCGTAATATAAAGAATAAGATTATTGAGATCCGATGTATTTACGAATTTTAAATTATCATTCTTATATTTAAATTAATCAAGTATTATTCGGTGATATTATAATACTACTGTAGTATTTATGCGTTATATGTCTGATGTATCAGCGCGCATTTAAAAGGGGGGGCTACATATGTGGTATATAAGAATTCACTCATACTTATTATTAGCACTTTGATCCAGCTTTGACCGTTATAGGCGTTTAATTCCTTCATAAATAAATTATATTATTATGTCGCTCTATATTAAGTACGTAACATACCAAGATACGTAAACACCAAGAGAGAAAATGTCTCAATGTTAAAAAAGTATTTTCCAGTAAACTAAGAATAAAATAACATTAATTTTATAATTTCATACTCAACAATACAAATGTACCAAAATGTTACAATACATTGTAACAGTTACATTCTTAAATGTGAAATTCTAACGTTGATGTTATATTACTGTTAGTTCTTAGTTGACGTTTATTGGAAAATATTTTTTTAATATTAGAAAATTTTCTCTCTATGAATTTCATCATTGGTTCGTGCATGGGAAATATTATACCTATATATAGTTTAATCAAAATTAATAAAACTTTGTTATATAATTAGGGGAGCTTGAAATTTTATTGTGCTTACGTAAAATTGGATTAATTTTTCGAGAATTCAGTCACGTTGCCATGACGGGGCGAAATTTCTCATTTGTCATTCGTGATATCAAGTCAAAATTGAAGGCCCATTTCAAGGAGCACTCGATCAAAACGAACATATAACGTGTTGCTAAGTTTCTCCACGCGTTTTAAATTTGCGCGTTGTCGCTCCATCGTACGAGCGATCCATCATCTTCTTGTCGGCGAAAACTCGAGCTCGCGACTAGTACGGAGCAACCGTCGCCCCTGTTTCGCTATCCCATTTCGCACCAAGAGTAATGCGCATACCCGATGAAACCAACAGTAGCCATAGCTTCGCTGCCGCGAGACTGACTGAGAGCCAAATAAATGACTAAATATTATTCCGCACGGCCAGAGAAGTACGCTCTCGTCGGTCAAAATCAGACGGGGGCTCAGAGAATGCAAATGCGATATAAATTGGAATGTAATATGATACGCGAAATATGAATGTAATATGATTATATTACTACGCGTCTACGAGCTAGATATAAGGGAAAATGAATGGGGATATAAGGGAATATCAGGGATTTTGATTAACCACGGTTATTAATCTTTTGCGCGTGCATTTACAAACGTTAAAATATTTAATTACTTTCACAATCATATTCTAATTTGCATCTATGAAGCATGTATTTTAATCGTTATCTGTATTTTGGTATACTATCAGTTTAGCTTTCGCTTCGCACTGTTATTCTCAGGTGCTTTTGAACTCTACTCTGCAATGTATACTCGCAAAAGGTGCGTGCATGACTAGGCAGTCAATTCACGTCCCACAGACGATCCTTCGCACACAATACCAATCCGCGTTCCAATAGCCAAGCCATAATTTTAATGAAATTCCTGGGAACACATCGCGGTCTCCGAATTTCAATCCTTTATAAAAAAAAAAAAACGGGTCAGCTCTCCATGCGAGCTGCTGCGGAGAATGTTCCACGACGACGTCGATATTTTATTTTTCCTCGGTCCAGGAACGCGGTCAAAGTGGTGCTTGCTGAAAAAAAAAGAAAAACGGGAGTATTCCGAAACAGAAAATAGCGCTCGTTGGGAGGGAGTGTACGGCGACGGATAAAAATTCTCAGGGGATAATAGGAATTTTTCGTTGAGATAAACGCGCATCGCGTGCAGATGCGCGAATAAGTTCAAAGCGGAGCTTATGCAATCGAAGTGCAGTGCCAGTATTCATATCGAGAACGTAAAACGAAACAAAGTAGAGACTAAAATCGTAATCCTTTTAGACTCGATATAGTTTAATAATTCTGCTGCTTCACATTCTGTAGCATAACAATCGTAATGTCCGAAGCATTTTTTTGAAACTTTGAATAAATCATAAAAATCACGATTTATATAAACAACAAATTTAGATTTTAATAATTTTTTGTAGGATAAAATTTTGAAAAAAAAAAAAAACAAACATGGATTTTAATTCATCGCTCGTGAATCTCGTCAACGGTGCACTAATTGCGAATAAAATTTCAATTCCTGTTCGACTATCATATACCGACTTGCCACATCTGCAATTGTCAGAATATTACGTGGTAATAATTCACTATTACACAAGCAACAATAACAAGCAGTAACTAGAAAATAACGAATATCCGCTTGAACTGTTTATTGTTTACGCGTAAATGGCAATTTCATAGCAGGCGCTCATTTAATTCGCACATTTACGATTAATTTTGTCGGAATAATGGTTCCAGTTCCTTTCTTTCGCTTCTCCCCCTCCCGACGAGGTAATTACTTTAGTGTATTTGCTATGCCCCCCCCCCTCCCCCCGATATACGAGAATATTTCGCCGTGTTCTAAAGCGTATATATGATTCGCGCGTTAATTAATATCCCTTCGCGAACCGCGAGCGTTGCAAGATTTATAGCTCGCGAGGTGTAGCAGAAATTTTCCTGACGCGCGGAATGAAATGTGGAATTTACTATGCCGAGGGTCTTAGCGCGCCCGTTTACGCTAGCTATGGGAGAAGCGGAATAGAGAACTCTCGCGGCGGCAGCTGGTGCTTCGTGGAAGTTCCACACGTTTCGGTGGCGTCATGGAATTTTTGCTTGTTCATGTCCGCCTGATGAATTAAGATCCCGCCAGCGATATAATTTCTCAAGCCTCTTTCTTTCCACCTCTGCAATTTACCATTGCCAGTACATTGACGGAGATCTCGTATTATGGTTTCGCGCGTTACGTATTAAAAATTAAAGCATTCGATGTATCAATGTAGTATAATACTCAAGACTCCATAAATATCGCGTTATGCTGCAAAACAAGAAGGATTTAAACAAAAAATGAAATCGTAACTAATGCTGCAGGTATATTTAACTGTTAGAAGGTCGAAGATACTCTTCTATCGTTGAAAACAACGAAAAATGAACCGCTTATCCATTATACTTTCTCAAGGTACTATATTTATTTCACTTCAACTTATTAATTGTACTGGTGTGCACCAGTTAGTGAGTTCGAAGAGCAATAAAATTCTTCGTCATTTGTCTTCGAATTGTCTGCGCCGCGTTCTCGGACACACAACCGGTTTAGCGACTGCTATAATTCTTGTAATTTCTTTATACGATGCAAAGGTCCAATATTGCGAACCGCGTCGTAAGACACGTCGTCGAGCGACGGTAGGGTACGCGAGAGAAAAAGCATTGTCGGCACGAAGGAAGGACGTGGATAGATAAATGAACACGTTGGCGAAGGAGTCAAGGAAGCGAGCGGAGCCGTGGGAATAAGAACTCGTAAGGGTGGCGAGTCGCCGGATGGAAGAATACACTCTTGATGCCGGTGATGATGGTGGTGGTGTCGTCGGGATAGGATAAAACCATCGCCATGCTTGCCACCATCGTCTTTTTTCGTTGTTGTCGCGGCGCGACGTTCCGTTGTTCCCTCCCTTCCATTAAGCTAGCCGGTATTAATTCCGTCCCCGCGACAGCGAATGAATGCACCTGTGCGGGATGCCGAGACCTTTCAACCTGGCTTTAATGCGACCCGCATAAAAATATATCTTTGATTACTCGCGCTAATGATCCGCGTCGCATACTATGCAGATTTTGCTGCTCACGAATGTGTACGAATACCGTTCGGATTATAAACTCTGAGAAATTCTTTTTATCATTCTTTATTTAGTTACATATACCTATTTGTATAGCTGCTTATTTCATATCGTTGTAAATTGCTCGTACAAAATTATTGACAAATGTTTTAATACCTCGAATAGTATATTAGGAAGTTCGAAATTAACTTTGCCGCTCGCGACATTGTCTATAATTATCCTTCATCAAATTTCTCTCAAATTCACCAAGTACCCAACAATTAAAATATTCCCTTACATATTATTAGTGAAATGTCATTCGCGTGTGTAATTTTAGTTCATTTATTCGCGATACACTATATACCAATTTTCTCTATTTTGAATAACACATTAATGTCGTAGATGTCATGCTGTAGTTGCAGATATAATCTCGCGACAATTTGAACGGGGCCGAAAGTTATAAAACAAGTCGTAAATCCGCGAATTCGCCGCGGCTTATGAGGGCGGAATCTGCATCTGGCTCGTAGCACGGAAATGCTGTATTATTCATGCGAATAATCTCACAAAGGAGATATGTACGTGAGGTCGGGTGGGCGCCCGCGTAAATCGGAGAACGCACCAAGCAGTCGATATTTTCGCGATTATTCGTTCGACGTCGTAATTTGATTCATCGCACCTAAGGCCAATCCTTATAGAATATTCTCCGAATCCCCGGGCGCGAGCAAGTGATTTAGTAAGGCGAGTTTACGGTGCCGTTTTGTTACCGCCGCTGCTTGAATTATACACAAGTCAGACTCCTCTCGCATTCGGGCACGTATATCTAATTCCCCATCCACGTTACCGCACCTTTAAACATGAACGCCGCCGCGGCGTTACGTTTAACTAAAAATGCTACTCGAATAAAATCTGAGTGACAAAGTGACACATTACGTTTATTCTTACTATTGCAACCTAAGTAATAAAATTTTAAAACTTTTCTAAAAACATTCCCATCGCGAAAATTGTTTTATTCCGACTCAAATAATAGGATCTTTGATTCACTTTCAAAAAATATTCTTTATTATTCCTCGAAATACAAATGATCGTCGTCTTGACATTCTTTTTGGTATTTTTACTTTTTCAAAAATATATTCTTATTGGTACGATCTTTCTATTCCAATCAAAGTGTAATGGCAGTTTTAATTCTCCGATAAAAATTATTATTCCTTGAAGAAAACTATTAAACTAAAATTTAAAAACTAAAATTCAAATGTGTGTGTGTGTATATGTGCTATACAGTCTTTCCTGACCAACTTAAATTTTATCAAATTAAAAAATAAAAAATCTCAAGTGGTTTTATCTTTATCATTTACTTAACTCTAATGATGTGTCATTTACAAACGATTTCATATCAACAGGAAAATGTGTATCATTCATATAAAAGATTTGATACCAATAACTGATGTCAAGTTAAATCCTATACCAAATTAAATAAAGAGTATAATCCAAGTAATACTATCGTTAATTTTTATACAATGATTTATATTACTCTTGAAGGATCATCCTATCCTTCAATATTCTTTTTAAAATTATTATTATTATTACAATTCATTCAAAGATATTTTCGCTTCCAATCAAAGTAGTGTCTTTAATTCTTTTTCAAAATATTATATCACAAAATTGTTTTATACACTCAACAGCAAAATTAAAGCATCACTTATCCTGCCCCTCAAAAATAGGCAAATTTCGAAAGAGTGTAAATTTCTTAAATAATCGTAAAAAAATTTGTAAAAAAACATTCTAAAGCTTGAAATCTCTACTTTCGAAAATGGTAATTGATATTTGGATTTGGTTGATTCTTTATGAAATTATACGGATACAAATGAAAGTGCGTCAAATCTCAAAAATTTTTACTATTGGGAGCACAAATTAGTTCGGTTCATTTTCCAAAAGATAATCGCCTCCAAAAACGAGTCATTTTTTCGAGATGGAATTCGAAAATTGCCTGAGAGATGGGAAAAAGTAGTAGCCAGCGATGGACAATACTTTAATTAATCTGTTCATTCATTTTGTTTTGAAATAAATGCATTTTTGAACACAAAAAACGGACCGAACTAATTTGTATACTTAATAACTTTGAGAAGTTCCATCGCGTGGATTTTTATACGAATTAAAAATCGTATAAAAATTCGGTTTAAAGCATTCAAAAGCGTGAACCTTTACCTTTAATTTTCTTTTTTGTTGAGCTCTGTACGATTTTTTTTCACCGAGTTAATCAACATCACAGTCACAGTCTCTCATAGGCAGTCGCATAGTCTCGCGTAAAAGGACACGGTAGTGTCACTGTGCATCGAGACGCTACCGTATCTCCTGATATCTCGTTACGCGCTTACGCAAGCCGTAACATGTTAATTAGTTTCGTAGCTTGCGCGTAAAACGCGCGAAACTATCGGAGTAGGGATTCCACAGTTTCCCTAGATTAATCATTACAGAATCTTGAGATAATTACGACACATTTTTAATTTGACTTTTTGACTGAATAATAATAACCTACATTCTTCTCAATAAATCGTAATAAATGAAAAATATTTTTGGCACTTTGATCTTTTAAAATTACGTTAATTAACTACTGTAATATATTATCATACACAATCTATAATTACATTATCTATTAATCTTATATACATTATTAATGTATAATTATATTATATTATTATATATAAATATTATATTACATTGTATTAACAATTACTATATAATTATATTATCATACAATCTGATTCGACATGTTCAAGTCGATCATACAATTTTTTAATTTTTTTTTTATTGTATGCTATTTAAGAGCGTGTCTCTAATCGAGTATCTTCGACAATTTCTACATTTTGCTTGAAAATAACTGGGTCATGGTCTCTGTGTATTATTAAGTCCAATTCGATCGATCGATTCTTCCTTGCCTGTTTTTTTTGCTTGTCTTTTCTATCCAAGTCTTTCTCGCGTCTCGACATGAAGAAATGGTCGAACACTCGTTCGTAAACTTAATTGTGAACAGGATGGAATTGCTTTCTGGTGGTTCGTTTCATTCACAGTGTTCGAGTAAGAGCAGTTTTGCGGAACAGAGGAGACGTACGAGTGTTTCACTTGGTTCTTAGCTTTCAGAATATATTTTCTAAAATTTTTTCTTTGGGAATCTTTAAAATTTTAGATTAATCCTTTGCGTTGGTAATGTACAGAATGTTCAAGTTATTTCGAAATATATGGTACATATATTAATTTCGACTAGTAAAGATTAAAATAAATAGCTACGTCCTTTAAAAATAATTTTCTTCTTTTATTATAGAAAAATATTCTTTGCCTGACAGATTCTGCTAAGAATTATTCTACCTTTTGTATAAAAAGGAATGATTAATTTTTTATTTTATTTTTCTTACGTTATTATTTCCTTGTTTACATTAACGAAATTAATATATCTTTCATATTAATTAATAAGTTACGTTAATAAAGGAACACAAGAATATGCATAATAAATTAGTTCTGATATTTTTATTTGAGGAAACACTCTTTATTTATTTTATTCTTTAAATTAATGCTTCTCCTTCATATTGAGTAGAATGCAAGTATATTTCTTTATACTTGCTCTATGGCGTGCACAAGTAGAAGCTCGAAAAATATTCAGCAAGGAAATAACCGGAGACGAGCGGAGGTAGATAGAAGAACTACATCTTCACGAATCGCTCATGTATACACGCGAACGAAGTGCATAAGGGCTGTGTGGGTCACCCTTTGGCTTTACTAGTGATGCAACCGCGGCGCCGTGAAGCGAATCGAATGCTCCAGATTCGGTCTCTTTGAATGAAGTCCGCAAAGGACATGGTAAAAACGCGAGCATTTTTAACTCTATATAAAAAGAACGTTGCTCAATGTACAAGGATGAGCACCTTAGCATCGAATAATTTGCACTTTTGTGATCGCAGATCGACTTGTACTTAATGAATATCGGTATATTTTACGTAATTTCCTTGTATTGTCGCTTATAATACCTTTAGAATTTCTTTTCTCGTAGCTCATAGTGATCGGAATCGTCTATTCAAGGAGCATACGATTTAAAAAATTTTGTAAGAATTAGCATTTTTAAAAACATGTAGATTGTTTTTTTTTATTTTTATATGGGAAGAAAGATATAAATTTTTTATGAATTTTTTAGTATATGTTATAGAAAATTTTCTATAATTAGTATATTATAATTGCAGATTCTCAAGAAATTTTGGAGTTCTACAGAATTGTTGAATAAATTAATTTTAAATTTCAAATTTTTTGTTTTAATTTATTATTTGACAAAAACAAAAATTAAATTGATTATTATTATTGTATTATATATAACATTCCATTCATGACGACAATAAATGATATATACACTATAATCGAGATACACTGTATAATTAATGTATAATTAATCTTTTATGAAATTATTACTTACAATTAATGCTTTAATGAATGAATTTTATGAATAATAAATTAATAATAGTATATTGTCACTATATATATATATATATATATATATATATACTGCGTACTACACAAATCAAGAAAAATGATACTTATAATTACAAAGATTGCATTAATTTTTTTTTATTATAACGAAATATTGAAAATATATTTTGTATGTTCTAATTGGACGCTAAAATCAAGTATTAAACTGTTATCTTATATTAATGTTAAACTATTAATTAAACAAATCGTCATTAATAGCTGAATCCCTAAATCTAACAAAGCTATTCAAGGACCTTCGGTGAGGTCGAGGACCTCGCGGCTTGCGTTGAACGGCAAAAAACGCGCGCGCAAACGCGAGAGAGGGCATTTCCGATACTCCAAGCGTCAAGCTGGTGTGGCACGCATCGCATGTTTCACGATTATGTACGTCGCTCGACGTGCACCGTCTGGGAGGACTTTCATTGAGCGGACAAGCCCCCAGGCACGGATTCTAGAGGGAGGAAAAAAAAATTGTCGATATGGGGCGTAGAGGATTGGCGTGCAAGTGGGATGAGGTTGGGCTGGTACCGAGGGGAAAAGGGGTATGAGGATGAGGTTGGACGTGGAACGGGCAGTCTGCCAGGAAAGAGAGCGGGGGTTGAGGAGGAGTCGAAAGGTAGGATGAGGCCCGCACGGCGTAGACGGGGACAGACAACGGTTTTACGTTGAGGGACGAAGGGATGAAAGAAAGAGATAAACAGAGAGGGAGGAAGAGAGAGAGAGAGAGAGAGAGAGAGAGAGAAGGGGAAGGAGCGGGAAGACAGAGATCGACGTTGGCTCTGGGATAGCGGTATAGCGAACGGGTTGATTGATTGGGCATGCTTGTATTGTTTCAGGAGGAAGCTGAATCGACGTAACGCTCCACGCCAGAATGGCCGGTTGGCCGTTCAGCACCGCGCTGCTGTTCAGCATCCTCATCCTTGTTCGCGGTAAGTAAGAACATGAGTGGGTTGTGCTTTCGGTGGTGAGCGAATCCAATCGGCTAGGCCGTGCCCATGCAAATGATCCTAGTACCGTCCCACGTGCGCTCGTTACAATGGTAATTTGGCTGCGCTCTTCAAAAATCCCTTCGGTTTTTAAAACGCTTGGATTATCATCGGGTCTGGCTTCGATGGTTGAATTTATAATGAATCCTCGAAGTGCGAGATGTTGTAGTTTGCAGATTTTGAATAAAATTGATGTTGTCTTGGAAGCATGTACTTTCAGAGCAGATATTCGATAAAATACTAGCAGAATCGTCGTAAAATTTGCGTAAAAATGACAAAGCACTGCACCGAGAATTATGTATACGTTCGCTTCTCTGCGGTATATAGTGAACGTGACACGGCTATTAGATCATACATAAAATTTAACAGTCTCATGTAACTATGCATACCACACACGCATGTGGTAAGCTGAACGTGTAATCCGCGTTACGGATGCGCATACGACTGCTTTCGCGCGGAAATAATCTCGCCGGCCTATTACTTGCGTTCTACAATTCAAATGCAATGCGTTCGCAACGTGCCCTCTACAGGGTAACGAGATTCGACTAATTTGCGATTACATTCGCGAGCTTCTTTCACATCGCGGAAATAAATGCGAACCGTTATTATGCAAAATGTCCGACGAGAAATGCAAACTCTAAAATGTCATTGTTTATGAGATATTATTAGACTCCGAATACTTTGTTAAACGAAAAATCATGAATTATATGTGCATATTTATGATGGAGAAAGAGACAAGAATTTCGTCTAGAATTTATAATATAAGATTATCTTATTTTTTCCCACGAAAACGTATTCTGTGAAACTCTTAGAGTGAAAGCTTACTTTGAAGAGTGAAATCTTATTTTTGAAAAATTAAAAATACTCCTTTTTTAAGACTACGGCTTAATTTGATCATTCTTTGTGAGATTCTACTTTAAAGAATTTAGAAGGTGCATGTTTTTACTGTACGTAGATATTTATGCTTGAAAATTTAGAGATGTTCTATATTAAAAAGTCAAAAGAAAAATATACAGGACACAGTCGTACTATTTATGTTACAAATCCGTAAATCAAAAATGTATAGGGAGAAGTTATTTGTTTTTTCAATATTGATTACCTATAATGCATTTGAGCATTTCACGACAGCAAACGCGCTACAATTGGTCGTGATGCGAATTATCACAGTTTCGTACAAATGGTTCATACAGACTGATCGTATTTTTTACTCGATTTTTGCGGCTGTCCGCGAAACGGCTCGCTTTACAGGCGTTTACAGGCGTATTCGTTACCTTCCGAATACACGATGCCCGCTCTCTCTTTCGACACGAGCACGGTTACCGGGTGCAGCCGCGAGTTCTCTCTCATTTTGCGGGGATACCCCGAAGTGTCCCAGGGTGTCCGATTGATTTTCTGCCACTTCGCAGCGTTTCGCTCGCTCGCGATGTCGAGTCCGACTCGAAAGCGCGTGACGAATCCGCCGCGCGGCTCAGCATCCGTTTAAATTATGGCCCGGCGGCAGTTTCGTTTATTCCAGAATCCATTATTCCACTAGAGCAACGGGGCAAACTTTCAGACGCAATTTGTAACCTTACCCTGTCCGTATAGTTACTTCTCATTCGCGCGCTTTGTAATCGAGAGGGTGTCTCGCCCCGCTGTGCGCGAACGTCGCCGTCGTTCCCAACGTCGTCGAACTTTAGCCATTAATAACTTTCCTTTTCGTCGAATTTCCTGATCGTTAAACTGGCACATCCGCTCGGCAGCTTCGTCGATCATCGTGACGGGAAAGGCCGTTCTTGAGGAAGTTGCGTACCTTTGGGATCGAAGACGACAATGTCAACGTGCTTCCTTGGATGTTATATTCGCTTCCAGATAGCGACATGGTCGAGCACTCCTAACTTAGTTTGTTGTAATCTTGCCAAGATAAATTAACAGAGCGTTGAACCGATAGAATTACATAAGTGATTTATTTCACAATCTAGCAGCTCGTTTATTTAAAATTTTGTAGATTTAGATTTGACATTTATGTCTACAATTATCTAGATTATTCTAGATATTGTCGTGTGTATAAAAATTATGATGAACAATAGTTTGATTAACGCAAATTTAATTAAACTCTAGATAGAAAATTTATTTTTATAGGATTTGTTCTATATTACTTGCAGTAGTAATTATGTCAGGAAAAAATGTCAATAGGCTGATCATGCTGCGCCTCTGCGACACAGTGTTCCCAGCCACTTCGGTAACGTTCCTATCACTCGTAATAGCGCGCTCGACTTTATTTATTGCGCTCCTATAAACGTCCCGAGCGATATTAAACCGCCAATAAATTCAACGTGTTTTATCGAATGACGATCCGATGTCGCGTTCGACAGGGTCGCAGATGTCCATGTAGTTACGCGCAATGTCTCGCCCTCGCGTGAAGCGCTGATATTCGTTAAATTTCTCGCTTATCGCAATTTCCAAACCTTACATTTTTATTTTTACAGCAATGATTATTATCTAGAACCAAAGACAGTTCCGAAAAGAAGGAATTGCTATAAGACATTATTACAGAAAAATGAATTTTCACAGTTTAATTATACGAGTTTACACATTGTAAAAGATAGCGATGTAAACTTAATATCACACATGTGGTGTCTATATAATTTTTACTATGTTGATGTTACATCAACACCAATAGTATCGATTTAACATCATGGATTTTAAATCTACATACTCATAGTGTTAAATCTACACCATAATGGTGTTGATATAAACATCAGGGATTTTAAATTCTCCCTATGTTGATATTAGTTTAATATCTACATGATGAGAATTGTATAGATGAGGGTCAAATCCACACCAGGGATATTAAATTTACATCTTACATTTTTTAGAGTGCAAATAAATATTTATAAACAAAAATTAAGAATTAAAACTTTTTTCTTCTACCACTCTAAACTTGGAATCAAATGGAGCGCAACTGCAAAAGAAGTTATAATATTTTCCTCGCATATTTTTTAATCTTATTAATTAATAAAATTATTTTATCGCTTATCTGACTTATTCAAGTTGAAATTAATTTCTAATTAGCGATAAACGCAGGTTTCTCTTTGTTGAAAATTTTGCGTTAAATTATACCTTGTTTCGATTACACTGCACTCTCTTTAACGGACAGCAAACACTCCATTCTCTGGGTCTTCATTCTGCGGTATTATTTGTGCAGCCGTGAGATATCTGTAAAAATTCTCGAATCGGTGCCTTGGATTCGTGTTAATCGAGCCGGAAAGTCTGTCTTTTTTCGTGTCTTTGCCACCTTCGCTCGGCAAGTCTATTCGCCGTACTCTTTCATCTTCCGTAGATGTGCATAAAACGTATCATCGGAGGAATACGAGAAACAAAAGAAAACATAATCAGCAAAAGGGAAGGGGAGAAAGTGAACGCGTGGAGGCATAAGCCATTTCTGAAGAGAAGAATAGCAGAAAAAAGAGGGAACACAACAGATTGAGAGAAAGAGAACGAAGAGAAAGAGAAAGGAGAGTGCGCGGAGTGATTTGGAAGGTAGTCGCAGCTTGGCCGAGGGGATGGAGGATAGGGATAAGAAAAGAGAAAAACGCGACCGGGGGGGAGAAAACGCGGAGAAAAAAAGACGAGGAAAACGCTCGGCTGTGTCGTGAAACGACGGTGTTAGGTGGCGACGCGGTGGCTCGAGCCAAAGTTGGAAGCCGGAAGGTGGTGGAGGTGGTGGTGAAGATGGGTGGATCGGGGGTACGAGACTGCTTTCTTAAAGATGCGAGTCGGCGCGCACTTGTTGCGCCGCGAGGTGGAGGGTGAGGAGAAGGTCGACGGCGAGGAAAGAAACGACCACCGTGGGGCGGTGAGGGACTCACCGGGGTTACGGGCGAAGGAAAGATAGTCGGGGTGGCGAAAGGGTGGAACGGAGAAAGGAATGAGTACGAATTGAATTGATTCTCTTTCACGGGCCAGCATTACTTTTCTTTACTGCCGCCCAACTCCTGACCAGGCAGCAACTCGCGACTATACCCCTTTCGCCTTTCCAACTCCATGTTATTTATTTACCAGCCGTTGTATATATGTGAGATCGTATGAAAGACGAGTCCTGCTTCAGCATTCAACACCCACTCACGTCGATTCGCTCGCGCTTCTCCTCTCCTGGTCATCTTAAGATTCTGAAGGCACTTCTCTTTCGACACTGGTTGAGAATGTCAGTATCGATATCACAAAGGTAACTGTGCATGTATGTGTGAAGGAGGATTTCTTATTGGGACTCCTCGCGAAACACCTTACGGTCCGATAAGACGCGCTCAATCGATGCTCAAACGAACAATAACGATACATCCGGGATCGTCGATGTGGAATGTTATTTGGAATAAAGAACGATAGTACAGTGCCGGAAATTTTCCAGACGGCATTGGATCTTCCAATGATCTTCGATCATCCAATGCCTGCAAATGATCAATTTAACATTGATTGATTAATTGTATTGTCTCTTTTTATTATGTACTAACACATTCCTTGCGCGCGCTACGCGCGCGATGGTCCATTATACTCTTTTTAAATATTATGAATTATGTTTCTTTGAAATTTGTTTTGAAATCAACAACTCCTCTAATTCCTACTAATACAAAATTTCCCTGAAATTTGAAAACCTTTAGAATTTTATTATTGTTTTCAATCGCCACATTAATTCTACCATTTTGATAAACAATATTTAGTTTATTTTTTTATTCACCGTTTACGTCGAAAAATTCGATCCACAGTGTAGTTGTGCTGGTTCGCGTACAAGAGTAAAATATATTAAAGCAATTAATTGACGGGATCATTTTGATCTCAAAATGTTTCTAGAATTATTTGCTCTAAGAATGTTCACAATCCGAATTTTTTGCTCATCGTTTACGTCGAAAAATTCGACCCGCAGTGTGGCTGTGCTGACTCGCGTACAAGAGTAAAGTACATTAAAGCAATCAATTACCGGGATCATTTTGGTCTCAAAATGTTTCTAGAATTATTTGCTCTAAGAATATCCAGAATGCGACATTTTGCTCATCGTTTACGTCGAAAAATTCGACACACAGTGTGGCTGTGCTGGGTCGCGTACAAGAGTAAAGTACATTAAAGCAACATTTCCGTCTGCCATATTGGATCAACTATTTCGAACTTTCAATTTTTGAGAACGGATTCATAACGAACACCCCCTAAATCACCAATATATCTAATTTCACCAAAATCGAACAATCTTTAGGATTTACGTTAATTTTACGTCCACCACATTGGATCCACTATTTCGAATTTTCAATTTTTGAGTACAGATTCGAAATAATCGACCCCGAAAATCCCCGAATACGAAACCACATCAAAATCAGAGAATTCCAGCAGCCTCAACGAAAAGAGGCTTCAAAAAAGCGTGATACGCCAATTTTAAGATATGATTCATTATTTTGAATGTATAATAAAGAAAATTTCGAAAAATAGATGATATTTTAAACTTTCTATATATTAAAATTTTATTTTAATGTGATAATAAATTTCATAAAGATGTTTTAATATCATGTTTTACAGATTAACTCTGACAATCATAAAATTAAGGTTACATTAATTTTTGAGTGATAAGTAATTAAAATTGTCATATATATAAAATATGTATTCTCGATATGTATTAATTTTCTGAGTTTAAATGGTATTAACTTTTAATACTCGATTAAGAAAATTTTAACTTTTATGTGCAAAATTCATTTATTAAATGTTTGATTAGTTTTTATTTTAAAAGAATTATGCGATCTAAACATTAAATTTAGAAAAGAAGGTTTTGGAAGTTTATTACTTTTATCTTTTTTATTATTATTTACGTTATTATTTAAATGTTATTCTATTTAATTGAAAAATATATTGTATATATAATAATTTATTATTATTTTTGCAAAGTCTTGTTTTACGTTTCAAGAAGAATGACTTCGTGTAGTTTAAGAATTGTAATTAAAAAATTTTAATGCATTAATTTTAAATTAAAAAAATAAGCCAATTACATTTCTTCAAAGATTTTCAATTTTTTTTAATTGTTAAACAAAATGTAAGAAAAATCCTTGATTTACCAAAACACAATTTTTATTAATTTTGGAATATTTGAAGCAAAAATTTAGCGCAAAAAGTAATAGTAACAAATTGGTTTTCACATTTAAATATTTATACAAATTTTTATTTATCACATGTTATAGCATGATATGATCAAAATTACAAGTTAAATCACAAGAAATGGAATATTATTTTGTAGTACGTTAAATTGTAATGTCTCTCTCATAATATCTCTTCTGTAGGAACTTTTCTTTTCAAATTTATAGTCGGTATGTCCGCGGTGCTTAACGTCGTTATCGTGCGTGACGTAGTGCGTACCATTACGCTGTAAACAAGATCGTCGCGCTACCATTCGTACTGTGACCTCCGAGCGGGTAGGTAACTGTCGCGTGTTGCTCGGTGCATCGCGTATTATTTTACGAATTGCGATCGCGCGACGAATACCATGAGACGTCTAATATACTTTCTACAATAATTGAGAATAACGATTATACAGCTCCCCCATAATTAATGACTCGCGAACACATCGAAACAACGGTCACTCTTCGAAACTACATTTTGTGTTTTTTCTCCGTCAGGTTTTGGAACGTGTTACTTAAAACGCTCGTAATTAATTGTGCTTCTCCAAGTGAGCATTGTACAAATGTCATGAAAAGAAACAGTAAGAAAAGTGAGTAAGAAAAGTGCCTGGGGAACAGGAGAAAGAGTGTAGTAATTGCAGTATGTTAAAATATTTCGTTTTTCTAAAAATTACTTTTTGAAATTTAAAGATAATATATACGAGTCGCACTATCATTTATACTTTGACCTCCTTATTGTTTCCAAAATTACTAGGGAGGCAGGAGCCATTAATTAATTAAGAAGTATTCTGACCTCTCTGAACGGGATAGATAACTTCGCGTTTCGCACGAGCGATATGTCGTATTATTTTACGAATTAAATCGCACGATGAGTATCACGAAATGTTAAACACTTTCTACAATTAAGACTAATGATTGTTACATGGCTCCCATAGTTAATGAACACGTGAACATATGGGTGCAATGGTCACCTTTCGAAACTACATTTCGTGCTTTTTCTCCGTTGAGTGTCAAAACGTGTTACTTAAAATGCTCGTAATTCGTCGTGCTTCCTCGAGTGAGTGTTGTACAAGTGTCATGAAGGAACGGCAAAAAGGATGAATAAGAGAGGTGTCTGGGGAACAGGAGTGTAGGCGACATCGAATGGCAGCGGAGCAGTGCCGATGAGTAACTATTTCCTTATTTTTTACTGGCAGAATTGCTCGTTTAAGTTTATTTTGAAAAATATGAAAATATCAGGTAAAGGAAAATACAATTTAACATACTACACTATAATAATTCGTTCCTTGTGGTTTAATTTGTAATTTTAATGAATTGTACTACATATTCTTGTGTTACATATGATAGTACAATCGATATTATTTGAATTTAAAAAATAAATGATAATTCGGTATACTAGGATAAGTTACATACATATATTATATTACATAGTAAATCCAACTTTAACTGTTTTGCAAATAAAAACCTATTGCAATTTCAGTATTTTTGTAACATAATTTTTAATTCTAATTAATTCATGCAACATTAAAGTATCATAAAGTGGAATATAAAATACGTGATATTTTTTAGAATTCTTTAAAATATTGAATATAATAAATTACAACGCGCGCGCGCGCGCGCGCATAACTTTCTGTTAATACATTTTTTAAATAACCTTTTTTTTTATTTAAAAAAGCAAGCAAAGTGTGATGGAATCAATACAGTGTGGAAAAATGTACATTTAAAATTTAGAACGTAGTTGGCATAAACACGTAGCCGAAAAAGAATGTAATTAGAAGGAGAAAATGCCTGACTCATTTTTACATAATTAATACTTATTTAATTTATTATAACGTAGAATATATTAACACTATATGTGTAAACATCATTTGTGGCCAGTTGATTAATATTTTATAATTATTGGAGTTCTATTTCCTATACCAATTCCGATGTGGTTCAGCTGATTAACTAATGTGCCAGATTAACGACTTGTTTTGCGGTATAATTATTTTGGCTTTTTAATTTGTGTTGTGCGTATGACATTATAATAATTATTGAGATGGCAATTAACTTTTATTATACATTTTCTTGTACACTCTTTTTAACTCCACATCCCGACCGCGAAACCGTAATTTCCACACTGGTAGATGATTTTTATGTCTTTGAACGTTAATTTTGTTATGAAAAGATGCAGAGCAAAATAATTTAATTGCTGAAATATTTAATAAGTAATTAAAATTAAAATTTCGGTACAGGGTGAGGCATTTAAAACAGGTTACTTGAATAACTCGTTTGTTTTTAACAATAGAAGGAAATGTATCAAACAAAAGTTCCTTGGTTTCGAAACACATAATGTGATGTCAATAATTGTTTTGGAAGCGTAAAGGATAAGCAGAGATCAAATCTGTTTTTTTAAATGGAATGATATGTTTTTTAATTTACATTCTGATAAAGCATTTTAAGACGAATACAGTGATCTATAATTGAAGGTCATTTAAGGTCAATAATGAGAAATAATTGAATGAAAAATAAATTGCTTTAAGGCACTTTTCGAATAATTTTGTGTCTCCTCTGTTTGTTGAGCTAATCGTTCAAGTGTATCACAGTATGTAAATAACCATTGAATCACACATATCATTATCCATATTTACTAATCAGTTTGAATTTATCTATCGATCGAAGCGGGTGTGTCTCGCGAAATGCATTATACGAAAGCGGAAAAAGTCTATATGATTTTCATTTATATATTTCGCACTTAGTAAATTTCAGAAACGGTAACTGCATCAAGCTTCAATCACACGTTTCTGAAAATTCCCACAACAAATTCTAACAGCGTATATTATGAACATGTAATACCGAGAGAGATATACATTTTAATTTTATTTATTTATAGATACATACGAGAGAATAATGAAGTGTTCTGAAAAAATTAAATTATTTCAAATAATGTTACATTAAAATATTATATTATACTATAGAAAATTGCAATGCGATGCGGTGACCTTAAGGTATTAAAGCGACTCGAGCCTTTTCTAACCAGCTGAATCCGTGCTTTCAACGTTATTAATCGCGCGGCGGAATTGAGAGGGCAGTTACCCGCAGTGGTAGCGGTCCATTGAACCTTCGGCTCGAGAGAATTCACCACGTTACTTATTTATCAGACACGTACGTGTCTCCGTGTGCGTACATGTGCGAAGTACACCTTCGCCTTCGTGCGTTTAAAGAACCGTGCGGACGAACCGCCTCGTGGGAAAAAGGCACTTTCCACGCGGCCAAGATAGAATCAGGGAGTCGCGGCGATTGGATTGGAGCCTCGACGAAAAACTTATTGGGATTCCTTGCGGATATAAAGGTTCTATGGGAGTCCTCTGTCAAAGGCTCGACGGATTGATCGATAGCTCTGGCCTCGCGCCGGTATTAACCCTCGCTCTCCAAATTACTGGTTTTACTCGACCGCGCGAATCTTTATTCGATGATATTACCTCACATCGCGAATATTAATTTCACGCTATGTTGCACCGCGCATGTAATTACGAAAGAGAAGTCGTGAATATAGCTGACTAAATGCGCACGATGACGTTTTTCGTGGTGCGCGGTTGAAAATAAATTAGGTCGTTGAACACGGGTGCGATTTTCCGGTTAATATATCCTTTTCCTTCTTTTTTTTTTCGGAAATTATAATTAAATTTAATTAATATTAAATATCAGAACTTTCATGGCAGGTATTTTGTTTCATAAATAGATATTATCTTAATTAACGTTACAGTTATAGCCGCATTTATTGCAGCCCAGTTATATTATTTACTCTGTTATCCCATTATTCTTTCTAACACAGAGTTATACATCCACATTTTTTAAATATCAATTCGTTATATTTGTTGTTTTAATTTGCTTTTTAAATATAAATTCTTTGTTATACATATTAAGATTTTAAAAAATAATTATTTTTGAGGAAAAACTGGGGGGAATTTTTTTTTGCTTTAAATTGAGGGAAAGAAACGAAAATGATCTGTTCGTATGACAAGATGCCGTTGCCTCTCAGAAGAAATCGAATGCGACGAGAGCGAGGAAAAAGCGATGACATTTTGGAAACGACGTTGAGACAGTCAGTTGATTTCCGTTCGGCCGACACACGATCAGGATCGACGTTTCCCCATCGCGGGGGAGGGTAATCTATCTGATATCGAAACCGGCACGCCATAAATATCGCAGCAAGCGGAGCGCCTCGATTTTCTTTCTCGTAAATATGCGACTACGTCCGCGTGAAAAATCTCACCGAGAGAACGCTCTCTCGGGTTTTATCTTTCCTCACACCCGCCGCGCCGCCGCCACCACCGCTGTTGCCACCGTCGTTTCTTTGCTCCTGTTTCGTAACACCGCCTGCCCACAAGCCCTTTGCTTGCGAATGTAATAGCGCTTCTGTATCTGTTATCAAACATGCAGACGATTCTTATGCTCTCATTACTAATATAACATGAAATCGTAATTACATTTTCCATTTCAGCGATAAGTTTATTTCAAGTAATTTTATTTTAAGTACCACGAGAGTATATTTCATACTTTTTCTATATTTTTTACAAAAATTTATATTACGCATTGCAATGGAGTTACATGAGTAATTTTATTTGTGGAGGTAGTGTGATATATTTTATTTGTATTTATTTTATTTTATACTTATGCAATTTAAAAGACATACATTTTATATCGTTGGACGGATATCATATTTGGTTTGTGATATACCAAAAGCATCCAACATGGAATTATTGCCCTTATGCATTTTTAACGTAAAGGGGTGAGCGAACGCATCCGTGGATGCGTTATCAGCAATTTCGCGGCGCCCTACAGGGCTGCAGATTGCGGCTTCATCTATAATACGACGGCGGACGCGTCACAAATTAGAATGACGCGGGGCTTGCGCACTACGTATACGACGAGAGAAATTCGCGGTGACACTTTATTGATTTCAAGATTATCGCGGTTCTCCGGCGGTGGCACACGACTTTGTCGATGAGAGGACGACGGCGAGATAGAGAAAGAGAAGGAAGAGAGCAAGAGGAAGTCGATTCGGGTGGAAAAGAGTAGAGGATGATGGTGGCGGCGACGGTGAATGAGAGATATTGTATCCGCGAGTTCGTAATTGCGACGCAGTGCAATATCTGCAGAGATTTACATTTCACGAGTGCGTGTGAAACGTCAATATGGCCAATCGCGAGATGCGTGTTATTATCTGTTGCGAAAATCGACCCCGTAAATGGTCGTCTCCATCCGTCGCCGATTGCCTTTTCTTTGCAACGTTAATTACGTAACGTCAAATATCAATGATGCGTCTACATCGTACATCACTGAAATGAACGAATCAATTAAAAAAAATAGGTGAAAGTAATACTTTAATTACTCTGTAATTTTCATACTTTCAGTTTAATGAAATAGTGTTAAGTGATAATTAATTATAAGACATTTAACTTCTATATATACAACATATACATATATTTAAATTCTTGCTAATAGGTACCTAACTTATAAACATAATCTATCAATGCGTACGAGCCGCAAGGAGATTATGGAAGCTCGCATCACTTGCGAAATCGTACTGGGTACTAATATAAAGACTAGCGACAAGTACGATTTACCCAACTTCTTCTATTTTTACAAATTTGCCCATAACAACATAACTTACAAATATTTACTGATTTGATGCTATAAAAAAACTCGAACAGAGTTTAAATATCGATTATAAGTCTGAAGAACAAGAACATTATAATTTAATTACCCATTTTGTACTGATAATACCTTAGGTAAATTGTATCAAAACTTAAATCAGATACCGAACAAAATCAATTATGAATGTCACTCGTAAACAGACGACTCGAAGACAAAACAAAAATGATAGTTCTTAACACATATATTACCAGCGTCATATCAGTGTCACTATCTTAAAATGTTTCGTTTAAAAAATACAATGGAGACATGATTTAACTGTCGATACAACTTAGCCAACTTTACCCTACATAATAGAATCATACTTATCCGTTGTTAAATTTTAAGAGAGGAAGAGATCAAATTTATAAATGCAAAAATGCATTATTCGATAGATTCTGAAAATAATTTCAATAATTTATAATATTAAAGTTTATTTTTGATATTACGACCGCAATGAACTTTTGAAAATTATTTTCAGAAAATATCGATTTCTATTCGATCAATCAGTCATGCTATCTCAGAAACTGTGATATTAAAGTTAAACGAAAAATTTAAATAAGTTTTCAATAAGATTATTTGAAATAGTTTTTTATCTAATGATTGCATTTGTCTTTTCAAGACCAATAATGAGCGGTATAAAGTGGTGCTATTCTTGTTGGAAATTTCCATTTAAAAAATTCAATTATATCTTCTCTCAAAATTTCGTAGAGAAAGAATATAATTCCATCACATACACACTAAAAATCATCTCAAAGTAATCTTATTAAACGATTTTTTTTAATTTTTTGTCTAACATTTTAATAGTTTTTGAAATATCGGCATGGTTAAATTAAAATTTTATTGGCAATTGAATTGTAATTGGATCAAATAAGAGAATAAAAGATCTGAAAGAAGTTCATCTAAATTCTGATAGACGTATATATATATGAAAAGAACGATTTTGGTTAAGCATCAAAAAATTTAAGCATCTTAAAATATAGCACAATGTGTGTGTGTGTGTGATTTTATAATATTAGAATTTCTTATAAAGGATCCAAACCGAGGATCAAACATAAGAAAAAACGGTACAATAAATCAATCGTATCAACACATACTTACATCCTATGTACAAGACTCGATTAGGCATTTCACTTTCTGAAATTTTTAATCACACGAGTCAATTGATATCATCATTCATATATATCTAAAAATTTAGTTACATCTGAAAATAATTTTGTTGGATCATCAAAATTTTAAAATAATTTTGTAACACATTTAATTTGATTTCTAGCTAACTGTTTAAAACTTTTTATATTATACTTTAAATTTCTATATAATTATTTTGATGGTCCAATAAAATTATTTTCAGATCTCTGTATTGCTAAATTTTTAGACATTTTAGCAAAATTATTTTTTGGATACACGTTTATCATAATTATATATCAGATTTTAAGTAGATATTCAGGTCTTTCATCCTTTAATTTAATTTTCTATATTATAATTGATAATAAATAATAACTATATGTATAATATATATAAGATAATAAATATAATCCAAATAGTTACTAATACGCTAATTGACGTTGAAAAATGACAGTATTCAGCTATAACATAAATCTCATACAAACGCCGACTGGCAGCTGAAAATATGTTCTCCAATATCAATGCATTGCTTCTGCCGTCAAAACTAATAATGTTTACGAACTCATACATGCAGACATGAATCCCCCCCCCCCCCCACTCGTTCATATTGAATGTTGTTGCAACAAATTGTGAGGCGACTGTTTATTCATTCGAAATACGTAGTTTGGAAAATTTATTGTTGCATCATATGCGGATGTTTCATCTCAGACAATGTGTATTCTTATGTATCGCTTGTAGGAAATTATTATGTTTCAATAGAATGAAATAATATATGAAATTTAAAGTGCGGCAAAGTGTATGCATTATGTATCAGCGAATTGCATAGCGAATGAAAAACTTGCTCAAATCGTGCAATTGAATATTGTGTGCATCAGTATTCATTCCAAAATATAATTAGAGATTACAATCGATATATCTATCTCGAAACAACTGATACCTACATTCCTAGCAATTCCCAAATTTACATATACCTATTATATGTTTCCATTAATGATTTTCCAATTAAAATTAATTATGGTCAATCCATCGAAATTGATTTAAGTTGTACGGGTTTAATTTGAACATCATATTACGCACGAATATTGTATCCTTGTGTATTGCTACTTCTCGAGTCTTCATGTCCCGATCGATCGGGACAAACAAAGCCGCCCACGATCCGTTATTCGGTGATTTCTCGCGATAACAGATGGTCTATCCCGCTTTATCTGGACCTTCCGGTCGGGGTGAACTTTCATAAAAGAATTCAAATTAGCCGACCACGTCGGAATTTAACTATCCCCGAGTCAGAGCGGCTGCTTGATGAAATTTTCGCTTCAGAGTATTGAACTCTCGCGCTTCGCTCTCTCCTCTTCCTGCCCACACTTCTCTCCGATCGAAGTCGACGTATACCTTATTTTTATACTATCGATCTAGAACGCTTTGACGTCGAACCTTGCATTATTCAGCGATTCCTTCTCAGCTCGCGAGTTTTCGTTCTCGTCGTACACTGGACGTTAAACATACAGGATGGTACTCTTGCCTTAATCCCCGCCAGACACGTCACCCGACTACTTGCACCACCGACATGGTATTAATTATTTCAGTAAATTGCGCCTCGCGAGCGGTCGATTTTTCTACGGATAATCCGGCAAATAGAATCCGGTGTTCTTTATTTTTTGTAGAATCAGCGCAAAGATTATTTTTCTCCCTTGAGTGCAACCTATTTTGTAATCCTACACAGAAAGAATGATTTTGCTGAAGTATCTAAATATTTATTTATTATAGATATAGATTTGAAAATAGTTTTGTTGGATGAAAATAATTATTTATATACATATATATATAATTATATATATAATATTTATGTAAAACGTAACTGTTAATGATTATGCTGTAAATAGTTTTAACATTTAAGCAGCTAGTTTAAGCGTCCTAAATAATTATTTATAAATTTTGATGATTCAAACGAAATTATTTTTAGATCTATATTCAGTTAAAATTTTAGATATTTTATCAAAACTGTTTTTTCCGTGTAAATCTGACAAAGAAGAAGAAGATAAAATCAATCGCATTTTAAGAAAAAAGATTTAATAAAAGCGCAGTTTTGAAAAACATAAAAGATACGATTTTATTTTTTTATTCTTTTTTAAATTTAATCTATTTCAAAAAATATTGCATTATTTATATTAATATAGAAAATATATTAATCGTCGTATTTTTATTTTCTGTTGCAATGTTAATATTGGTGTATTTTTTATTTGGATACGTGCGACGCCGATAAATGTGCGTTTTTCAAAGGTAAAAACATCATTTTTATATTAAATATTTATAGAAATTAATTTGCTAACGCCATATATAGAATATTTTGCAACAATTATAAAGATTCGGAACATACATAGTGTTCTATAATCTCGTTCTCAGCTGAAAATAACGTTTTTACGTCCAGATATATTTACATATCAACATAAGATATAATTTTAATGACGAATTTATTCTACACATGATAGTGACGGAATAGTTGAATTTTTTCAATTTTATAAGCGTTATTATGTATAAAGCGTATATATATGCTTTTACTGAGTGTGCTAAAGAATTGCAGGTAAGATATCCTCAGGATATAGCGACGACGAAACGTGCTTGTATGTGACACGTGCTTGTGCGTTCCCTCTCGCGTAAAACGTTGGTAAACGTATCGTATGTGCAACATGTGCATTTGATGGCTGATAAACATGTCACGTCATTTAATGTCGGAATTATCTAGATCACAGTTGAGACTCTCTATTCGCCATACTCGAGATATTTTCGCGAGATATTTGAAAAACGTACTCTTCGGAGAAATCCAAGTAGATTATATTTTGTATCGCAATTTCGTGAAATATCTTAATATAAATAACATTTTTGCCATTTTTACAAGTCCCATCGTGTGGACGTTAACATCATATTTGAAGGATTATACGAGTATAATATAAACGCACATGAGAAATATATTGCATTTCACGTGGCTTTTCCCGCGAGAGTTCTTTGAAAACGCATTTCCCAAAGAAATCTCAGCTCGTAGATGCGCGTTGATTATCATCGCATCGCAGCGCGTTTACTCTGCTTTGCACAAAGTGTTAGGTAAACAAGTTTGCGCTTGTCTCTCTGTGACGACGGATGAAATGCCGCGGACAAGTATCGCGGATAAAGCGTGAAACGTACCGTGTTATCTGTGCGACAGTTTCAACGTAGAATTATTATTTCGTTTACATAATACGAATTTTGTTAGTTTTACTTGATAAACACGAAGATAGTCTCCACGCCACGATGAAAAACGATTGTGCATCATATTCCCATAACGAATTTCCGCGCGTTATGCTTCTTCAAATTAATTACAATTTATATTTCTGTAAAGTGGAGAAAGCGTTCCTAAGTGATCGCAACTTCAATTGCAACTTTGCTGCTTTATCTTTATCAAACGCGCGCTGTTGTTGCCCGCTGTATCGTCGGATGCATCAATATTGATTAGCGCCGACCATGATTAATTAAATTTTCGCTCGCTGTCTGTACTTCGAGTGGATCCATGATACATAAAGTGTGTGCGTGTGAGAAAGAGAGAAAGACAGACAGAGAGAGAGAGAGAGAGAGAGAGAAAAAATTTCTGAATTAAGTTGAATGGAGCACGTATAAGGACATATGCAACAAAATGCATAATTTTTTGATCTCCGCAAAATTATATCGCGCTTTTAATAAATAAATACCAATATATAAAAAATAATATATTATAATATAAAGGATTAATTCTTTATAATCACTCTCTGGGTTAAAATGATTCGAGCATAGTGTAAATCATTTCAAGAGCATTAAGCTAAAACCAAAATTTGAAAATATTATAAATTACTTTCAAAGTTATAATTTTTCAAGTTAAAAATTTATTTTCTAAACTTCGCACATGTTTACGATGTTTTTTTAGTGTTAAAATTAAATTTTTCACTACAACGCCACTGTTCCATTTTCTTAAAGGATGAAATTATATACTGTAATTTTTTGAAGTCTATGGACCTAATTATTGATTCTCGACCTTTTCGAAGTGCAACCATGAAGCGTTAAACTATTTCAAAATTTCTACTATACATATATATACTATATAATTCTACATTATTATTTTTCAAAATTTTTTTAGCGTTTTCTTTACATGCATAATATTTTTATTATTTATTCTTTATTATTCTGAAATTGCAGTTAGAAAATTAATTAACTTTATACTTCATTATTATAGTAACACATTTATTTATAAAATTTTCTACAACACAAAGCTGAGTTTAACTCTTTCTATTTTTTTAAATTAAATTTAGATAAGAGAACTACATACGTATACATTTCCTCCATCATAGCTGCATATCTGTATTCGAACATGTTGATCTCTTCGGTCGAATACTAAGTAGATACAGCTCAATAGTTTCTATCGACCAGAAGTACGCGGAATGCATTGGTATTAATACGAAAAAGGAATGCAATTCCCGAGTCGATTACCGGATTCGTCTCGGGATTCGTATTCAAGCGTCGTAAGCGACACTTAACGAAAGCGCCGTTGAAAGGGACAACGATAAACGACTGGTGCGCGGTCACACATTTTTGCTGGGCTAAAAGTAAAAATAGAGTGAGTCTTTTACCACTCGCATCCTCATTTCTTCGTCCTCTATTTAAAGAAGCTAGCGATCGCTTAGATCAAAGGGAGTTGAAGGTACATTTACTCTGCCTCTAGAAAGAACACGTTCCGACAATTTGCAGTGATCGCTTTTTACTTTTTATCAACACATTGCGCAGCTTCCCCGAAGAGATCCTTTACTATGTTTTGAGGAAGTAAATGATATCTCTGATAGTCATTAATTTTATTTGTCTAACTCGCAGAAATGCATAATTAAATACGTGTAATTATCGAAAAGCATGAAACATAGAGAACATTATGTCTGACCAATATCAGCTTCATCTACTTATAAGGTCTTTCACGACTGAGAGAAACATTTACGTTTGTTTATTGTCGGTGACGTAAATAGCGGATTATTCCTGTTCGGACCACTCTCGTAATTACGAGTCGCTTTTTAGTCGAACGATGCAGTTTCAAAATATACACTTTAACAAATTGCAAAATATTTGTATAATTTTATGAACTGGTGCAACGGGCAGAGCGAACTCAGCGCATTCTTAATTTCTATACGATAACGAGATCCATTTTCAATCATCGTTTTTGCGGTTAAATCAAGTCTTCGCAAGCATGATGTCGACGTATCTCTTTTGCAGAAAAAGAGAGTGAAAAAGAGAAAGATATTGCCATCGTCGTGTGCCGCTTTAAACTTTTAGAGAGAATGTTCTCTCTTTAGTGCGCGCTCAGCCGAGATTTCCGGGCGTGAATTTACATAAACGTGCCGCTCAAT
This sequence comes from Cyphomyrmex costatus, assembly GCF_001594065.2. Classification (NCBI taxonomy): domain Eukaryota; kingdom Metazoa; phylum Arthropoda; class Insecta; order Hymenoptera; family Formicidae; genus Cyphomyrmex; species Cyphomyrmex costatus. The sequence continues at coordinate 874,712 of NW_017275315.1, read as the reverse complement.
TTAGCAACTGCCAACGGAAACGGATAAAAAACAATACTAGCGGAGGTATCTGACGCACAACGCACGTTGGCAAAGCAGCCACGCGACAATACTTTTATTTTTAAGTCTCGGAACTGTATCGCACGTCAGAAATTTCTTTATTATGTAAATATAAATTATCATAAGAGTAAAAAAATTAAATTTGGCCTTATTGCGCTGATAAAGATTTACTTATTCTTTTTTAAGAATTTTGAAACACTATATTATATTACTTAAAAAAAATTAAGGAATTAATGAATATAGTCATTCAATTAGTGTTTAATATTTTTTTTTCATTTTACGGGTACTAAATTCATATATGTGTACATTACAGAAAAGACATACAATTATTAAATAATTATTTTGCAACAAAATTCAGTATATTTTTATTGGAAATACATTCACTTAATGAAATAATATTTGCGAAGAAAATAAGTCTATTTACATGACTTTTATACGAGGCTTTGCAATAGGAAAATATTGCTGGTAAAGAGAAACGGCAATATGACTTATTTGGGTCGGACGGTATTTCTGTTAATTCGTAATAATTGCCGCCCCAATTACCATACCGATCATACACATTGTATAGAATATTGAAGATGCATCGTATATAGTGCCATGTCGAACAGTTCCTCTGTATTGTTCGCGGCGCGAAATTATTGGAAACGAGCTGAAGTATACACGACTGCGCCATTAAACCTTCACGACATAACAAAGACGATTGTAGTAAGCCCATATCATTATGACGTATATATATGATGAATGAATTTACACATCTGCGAGACTCATTTGACACGTATCGCATACATTAATTACTCCTTTCTGTTTCAATAGTTCATTATAATATATTTTCAGCGAGCGAAATCGATTTTCTTTCTTCATTAATAAAAATATTTTATTTTTTTGTTTTATATAATAGTTTATAAAAGTTAATTTTGCGTATTTAATATAATTTGCTCGCACTTTTATTTACTTAAAATATCGCAATAGTGTTATAGTTGGTCGTTTCTTTTCATAACCGAACTTTATTATGGAAGAATTAAGATACTTCTCTTCATTTTTTATATCTATTTTATTTTTCAATTCAGAGAGAAATCAACAATAAAAGTTATATAAATATAATACGTATATAATGCTTAGGTCAGATTGGACGCAGTAAACCTCAAGCAACGGAGCAGCAACCAATGAATGAGGCGATATGACCAGTGACGTGGAAAATATTTCTTTTTACAGTTTACGCCACTATTCATATTGCCTCGCTGCGCTGATTGATTGCTGCTTCCGCTGCTTGACATTTGACACTTGATGCTTGCATTTGTACGCACCTTTAGGGTCACAAATGAAATGACTTCCATGTAATCACACCAAATTTTTCATAGACTTTTGTCCTCTTTTACCAATGTAGAATTACTTAATGGCGATTCAATTAATTCTTTTTTTTGTTCTAATTCTTAGGAAAAGATGAAGAATTAGTTGAACTGAAATTAAAATTAATTTACATTGGTAAAGACGGCATTTTGACAAATTGCCTGGTGTAAAATCACTGTTAAAAGATTCGCGACATCGATGATCGTCGGGGCGCCATTGCACTAAATTCCCAATCGAGTTACGATCTCTCCGAACAAGACCGGCAGGAAATCGAGTTACACAGTCGGGTATGGCGTGCGTCGCAGAGTCGAAAACTTCACCGGCGTTCTCGTCGTAGTCGCGACGTTCACCCCGGATGTTACTGCTGTCGTTCTCTCGAGGTCTTCGGCGGCGGAGTTTCGACTTTTGACACGTTTCGTATGTAGCGACTACTATACGTGTCTCCTTTAACTTTGTCGGTGCGGACACCAACGTTCGCAGCGTGCTTGTTAACCAGTTAAAGCCGTTGTGACCGAATGCTAGACGAATGTGAACCGTATCCTGGCGCCTAAGAGACGCATCCTGGTGACATTCTAAAACGTCGCGACGTCGTCAGCGAGGACTCTCGTGAATTCGCTCAGCACAAGTCGTTGAAGTAAACTGCGCAATCAGCATTGCCAAATTTTCAACATACTTTATCTTTGAAAGAGGAATTTCAAACTTATACTACGTCGAAAAAGAACGAAATCTTAAACTAGTAATAGTAGAAATATAAATAAAAAAATAATACAATATAATTGTCAATAATATAAATAATACAATAATTGTCAAATAATACAATAATTGTCTGTCAGGGGGGAAACAGTGGAGAGAAATCAAACTCTTACTTAAGGATGTCTCTACGATCATGTAAAGTTTATTAAATATATAATAGAACCTATATGCTCTGTAATAAAATCACACAAATATTGTCGTTATATTTATCTAGAATAATTAGTTTTACTTGATTAATTAATAAAAATTGATTAATTAATAAAAACAATACAGTGCATTATGATAAAATAATAGATATATATAATTACATTTTATATTATAGTCTCTATGTAGTCTTAATGTCTCAGTTTCCTGAATATTACATAATACAGTGCACAAAAAGTGAAACAAAAGTAAAATTTTAATCTTATAAGAATACCTAATACTTGAATATAATACAGAGCTTTTAACTCGCCGTTACCTCTTTTGTTCTCTCAAAACTTCTTTAATTTGAATAATTGAATAACTACTATCCCAATCTACGATTCGATATAAATTTTTTCTTGCTCATGATCTCTTTTTCTCTCTTTTTTCGTCCCCATAGAAACAATAATATTTTATAAAAGCAAACTTTTTACTCTTACGTCGCATGAAATTAAAATACCGCAGCAAACTCGTTACTTTCTAAAAGTTTCACGATATTGATTAAAACTTAAAACGATCTACAAAAAATAGTCTAAAATATCGATTATTCCTCTATGGAAAGAAACTTTTTTTAAGTTATTCTTTAATATTTCTGTTCTACTTGTTAATCTCAACACAATTAATCTTTAATTATTGTAATAGAATATGGTGGAATAAAAAAAAAGAATATTTTAATGTTTATTTAATGCTATTATATATATATATATACATATTTAAGAAAGATAATTTAATCTTTAATAAAACATTTAGGTTTGTGCGAAATATATAGGTTCGTTTTTATTAAAATGGTAATTAATTGCCATTTTATATGTTATCTTATTTTATGAATAATGTATGATATTATACATCGACTCTATAGATTTAATTTTCAATTTTATAAAGTACCTATATGCAATCAACTACCGTTATCAATTTCTTGATCACGATCGATGAATCGTCAAAGCCGTCTGGTTTGAAGGATTTCATTCTAACGTTAACCCTTCGACTTCCATAGAACTACCCTTGTACGCTCGCAGTCATCTTGAGACCGGTCGCCTCTTCTCTCCAAGTCGACGGTGGGGATCAATGGGCGAGATGAAACGTGTCGGGAACAAGGAGGCCCAGAGGGTCTGAAAAAAGAAAGGTGATTAGATCTAGGAAAAGGGAGAGCACAAGCTTCGCCAGCACTAACTCCAGCAGGATGAGCTTGCGAATTCTCTCGTGGCATGGAGTCGATAATTAACAAGCACCGGCTGTCGAGTCACTTAGGTCGCTCGCTATCGTCGTCGTCTTTTCCACATCCGGTTACATCTAAGTTAATTATCAACGACAAAAGTGTGCATTTACGAATGCGAGCGTGTTTCAATACTATTGTTGGCAGCAGGCAGGCAAGATACCCGTCTCTCCGTTTCTGCAGTTCGATCGACTACGTTAATAAACGTCACGAGCCGAGCTATCTCACCGCTGACCGTGTCTCTCGACCCTTTACGAGTCCCCTTTTGGTCCACCCCTGACTGGTATCGACTCACGTATTGTTCGTCGCACAGTATTCATCCTCATACACGACCACTCTGCATCGGTACTCGAAGCGATCTCTCTTCGCGATGTTGTTGGCTACAGCGCGAACAGTCGAGTCTCTCTCTCTCTCTCTCTCTCTCTC
>NW_017275315.1:855470-870683 GCF_001594065.2 Cyphomyrmex costatus | reverse complement strand
TCTCTCTCTCTCTCTCTCTCTCTCTCTCTCTCTCTCTCTCTCTCTCTCTCTCTCTCTATTTTTATTTTCGCGTCGATTTACATGATCCGTATCATCTCTTTACTTTTTTCTCTTTGTTAAATTTTTAACTCTTTGATTTCAGAGCAAAACTAACGCTTCATATATATTGTCAGAAATCATTATATATTGTCAGAAATATGTTGCAGTTAAAATTTAATATTTTATTTTGCAGTTGAATTTTAATATTTATAGTGAATGTAAATTTACTATAAGTATTAAAATTAAAAAATTTATTATTCATGAATATGTGAGATAAAGAAAGTGTAAAAAGATACTTAAACATACACACACAAAAATGCATTTTCTCTCTGATACGCATCTTCTTTTTATTTTAATATTACATTAAAAGATAATTTGTTATATTGATTCTACTTAAAATTTATAGTTAATATTTTAGTTGCATTCTGTACATTTTATATAATTGTAATTTATATAAAATGTAATTATATTTATATTTTTATAAGGGATTTTATAAAATATGATAAATTCCTTCCTTTCCCTTCTTTTTTTCCTCTATCTTGTTTTCTTCTGTTTCTGTGTTCTATTTGTCTGTCGCTCTTGCCGTCAACTGACGATGTTTTGACATTTGTTTCAAAATTGTTACTAATTGGAACGCCACGAAGTTTTTTCTCGGTTCGCGCGTCGACTCTCGTTGCACCAGGATTGTTGTATCAAACGTTAAAAATAATTATCTACGACGTAACAAGTGGGCGACTTTCATTGAAAGCTGTTGCGTGAATTTGTCATTACTAAAATCAGTAAAACATTGTAATTTTCTTAAATTAATAAATAATCGTACACTGTTAAAAATATATACATTAAATTTCATGTAAAGTAACGGAAGCAAATTTCAAGCAGGTACATTAAAATCGTTCAATGTTGTCAATGATCGAGCATAAAATTATAAGTAACTTATTGTTAGATTTAACAATTTTAATGTATCTGCTTGAAATTTGCTTCCGTTACATTTACATGAAATTTCATGTCTTTTTTAACAGTGTAATCCTTAACATAAAGCTTGAGTGAAAAATTAGATATTTTAACTTAATATTGCTACCAGTGTCAACTTAATTGGACAGTTGATCTGTTATTAAGAATATTATCATTACATTTGAAACGTGTATGTAAAAAGGATTAAGAAATAAGCGGCATAATTATATTCTGTTTTTCAATATCGAAAAATATTATGGACAGCGTATATATTTCACTAGTACTTCTTAGGATAGGAAAGGAGAAAATAATTCGAGCGTACCTTTCTAGAACAAAAATGCTCCGAAAATATCTTGATCGATATTCTGGAAATTTTCCAATGAGCAAAATATTCTAAGACTTACTTGTATTATAATTATAATTTTATAATTATTTTAACTCAAATTTTAATGATTCTTATTAATTTTTGTAACATTGAAAATGACCCGATCGAAGTCGAAACGTATGTTCGTTTTGTTTATGTAATTTTTATATTATGATTATTTGAAATAAAACCGTTTCTACATTATTGTCTCTTTGCCCTTATTATATCTGTATTGTTTTATTCTAAGTCTATCTTACGAGAACGAAAGATATTTCCAGATTATTATTCAAGAATATTTTTTACTTGACACGATATCTCAAGAGAATATAGCGACATACTGCAGAGTCTCGCTAATTATAGACGACCTTTGTTAAGTTGTGTATAGTTACATGATTTGTCTCTTGACACGTGTTTGTAGCAGGTTGACGTTTAATTACAAATAATTAACTTGGTTCTACAATTAGCCGTTCATATAAACGAACGGTTATTTGTGTTTTGCTCGTTCTGTTACGCTTTTCACGCGACATGAGAATTAACCGTCACGGTTAACGAATAAATTTTGTTCTGCCTGTACTGATTGTGAGAAGGCTCGAGAAATAGAGAGGATGAAGAGTGGAACCAGGGTTGAGCTAAGAGTATAAGTGCGCGCGGATAACATGGGTCAGGGGAGAGGGGGGGGTGTCGGAGGATCCCGCAGCGCTCCTCGTTTCTGCCACTGTCAAGAGAGGGTTGAGCTTCCTATGGTTTAATTGGGCGCGAAATCATTTCCGATGCAATACTCGTGCGGACGCAGCCGCAATGTCGAGTAATCACCGTAAAAGCTCGACTTCCCTTCCTCCAACTCTCCATTCTGCCATCATCTACTTGCCCTGTCTCCCCCTTCAACCCTTTCCCTTCAACTCTCTCGTTGAATCGAAGAAACCACCAGCTCCCAATCATTGCGTGTACTATCGTGGTCGAACATGCATCTGTCGATTTTGTGCATTCCAACCGATAACGATGTGTTCGAGATGCATTCAGCGTGATTAAAACGGTTGCTTGAATGCACAAAGGGCAGTTGTTATTACCTTTGGCAGTGTATGTGCTGTAACATAGCAGTTGAAAATGTTAACTCTATTACTATTTTTAAAGTGATAAAGACATGAACAACCAGTTTGACGTTAATATTTTTAAATTAAACCAAAATTTCTAAAATTTGTAGGTGGATCAAGTTTATGAAACGTATTTAATTTGTACTAAACTTTGCTTCGACAGAATTTTGAAAGTCTATTTAATTTCGCATCTGATTGTTGCGTATAGTTTTATTTTGTTTCATCGCGTATAAGAAACGATAATTACGTTACACGCACGATTTAATTCGAATTACCGCTGATAATCGCATAATTGCCGTTGGCGAAATGGGCACTGCATTAATTTTAATACTGATTAAACCGTACACACATACAGGAGCTGTTCCGCGGATTCACTGTTTTGGCAATTACGTCGCATTTACATGCGGAAATTGGCGAGGCGTTCTTTTATTTACCCCATCACGGCATCGTCCCGATATAATGCAGGCGTTGTCATCGTAACGTATCGCGCAATGCGAGCTTAAATGCGTGTAAACACGCGCAGCGAGATGCGTTCGATGAGACTGCTCCGGATACCCGCCCCGCCCGTAACGGCCGCAGAGCGGAAATGCGCCAATCGCGCGCCATCATCGTCGAGCTTTGGATTTCCGATATTCCGTAATTTCCGAATGGTGGCCGCGCCGGCAGCCGTAGGTAGGCGCCATTAAAGCCGCGTCGTAGTACATGCACTGGATGCAAAATTAATTACGGCTAAATGCGCACTGGATCGTTATTTCGACCAAATGAAAATGCAGCTCATGCCGGTTTTGCTGAAAATGTCACGATCACCCTTTTTCGCAAATCGCGAGATAGAGAAACGAATATTATAATTAACACGCTTTTGTAACGTTGAGTTTCTATTAATTCGGATTATTATTATTCTTTCATGACTGAAATTAAATCATTTTTGTTTGCAACATAATTTTCTTTATATGCTTATAAAGTAGAAGATACGTTATTATATTTTTTATAAAATTATTTCTGTAAATACAAACTTTTATTTTTTCTTGTCAGTCATTATTAATCAAGCCAATATAAATACTTTTTTTGACGAGATTAGACTCTAAGATTAATCCTACGTTTGCTATCTAAATCTTTTTTAGCACAAATGAAATTTTATTCTCAAATTTTATCTTTATTTTTGTTTTATTTTTTATAAAATAAAGATTTTGACATTTGATTTACAAAACTATGTAGTTTGGTAATGCAACAGAGTTGTTAAAATATAATTCTAAATTTTTTTTTCTACAATAGAAAAAATCTAGAATAGTAAAAAGAAAAGTCTAGAATAATAAAAACAATTTGACTGGACAAAAAATCCAGATTTCAAGTGAAGTAAGTAAAAATGTGATTGCAGACGAAGGACTAAATTTAATTGTTACCTAATTTAGATTGAGTTTAAGATTACATTTTTGCACATTCTACAAATATCTAGTATCATCAAATATTATATATTTGAAGTCCTAGTTCCATTTTATCATATTTCAGATAAGTCAATTGGATAGCAATTTCGATTTCGACAAAATTACATTGTCTCTACAGGTGCAACCTAATCGCATTCTATCGCAGCCGCTTTGAACAGAAATAACTGTAGTTATCTCGAACTCTATCGAACACGAGCATGTCGAAATGTATCTGCATATATATATATATATATATGTATATTGATTTAAACTATTCCTGCCCTTTAATCATTGCGTTAACATCCACGCCAGTCTCTCGAGTTTGCTGTCCGAACAACGACGGTCATCCATCGCGTATCGCGATGACGCCCGTGCCGATGAAACGCGATTCCTCGCGGTGATACAGGGACAACGATATATCGGAGTGTTCGAAAATCGGAAGTCGGGGTAGCGGGGCAGTCGGGTAGCCGTGAACAAACGTGATTACAACGGTGGTACGGACGTATCAGGGTGCTTTGCCCCCTACAGGTATTCCAGACAAACGTCACGTGCATGGTTTGTAGCCTCTGCGTGAGCTGTCGCACATTCTAACATACCGTTAACAGCTTTGTATTTCATAGCTGAAGGCCGACTGCCCCGTCGCGTCATCGTCGTACACCGATAACCAAGCATAACGCAATGGCCGCCAACGAGCTTTGTAAGTCACATCTTCTTCGAAGTTCATTCTAGTGATGCAACGCAATGCATCCAAGAAGGAAGATGATGATAAGAAAGAGAGAATCTTACAAAGAGCTATAAAAATCAATAAAAAAGTAAAAAATATCTCACTGATTTATTAAATCAACGTACCATTTGAGGATTAATTTTTGAGTGCGTATCGTATTTGACTTTGATACGGAGAGTACAAAATTTACCTCGGATGAAAATTTGAAATATCGAAATGTAATTTGCACCTCTTTCAGGGAACATATCGAAGCGCGTAATATACCTACAGTATACACAATTCGCGTTTTATATCACTCATGGATACAGAATGTAAAATAAACATAAAATCGAACGTTTAAATTTACGGGGTGGAAATATTACTTATAACGAGCATATCACGACTTAATAAATAATTTTGTCTCCAATTTAAAAGTTTAATTAAATTGTTTTATTATTGCTATTAACTTTCCACTTATTCTTATAAGAAACATTGTTTTAATCGCACAATCGATTACTGTCTCGATTATTTTTGCTTGCAGTGTATTTGAGGTGCCTTGCTTCAACGTCGTTGGGATTGATTATGTCATTTGCCCAGGTCGTTCGCCCCATTTGTCTTGGTTATACAATACAGAACGAGTTCGTTCGAATGAACGAATGAACGGCAGGAAAATAGCTCGCTTGCTGAATCGTTGCATTAAAACGGCGCGTTGCGTCTGTCGTTATCAGCAGTTGACTGCAATCATCTTGCGAAGGGCGGCTTGCGCAGCTGCTACCCTCTACTCAGAGGTCTTCTTTATGCGCGCAATTTACGTTAAGCAGATTAACATTGATCCACTCCCGCGTGCATTTCGCGTAGGACTTTCGTTTACTCGAGTGCTCAATTTTTAAGAGAACGCCATTGAGAAGTTGTTTACGATTTTTATTGTAATACGTGTGCTATTAATAATATAGCATAAAATCGAAATTATATATATATATATATATATATATATATATATATATATTACATTTATATTGAAAGAAATTTAGACAGCTTCATAGACGACTTCATAAATAATTAATTTAATATATCATATATATATAGAGTTGAATGACATAATAAAAATTTTAATATCATATATTTTTAAAAGTGATTAAGATACGAGATCGTCTAAAAGCCATACAGTGCACACAGAGTAGGTTTAAAGCCATTACTGCCACCGCGACGAATGGTATCGTGCGAAAATCCAATTAACCTACATGCACCTCGTAAAAGTGTATATCGGAGCGGTATGCCGCTCTACCCGAGGCGATGCGTTTTTATTTGTGCGTATTTCATTCGAAGAGCGTATTATTTCGTGATGAAAATTCATTCACCGCGCGAGTTAATCCTTTTGCATCTAACGCGAACGACAAGCGTATTTTTTCGTCATTTGCAACACGCATGCGTGTAGTGCAGTCCCTCTGTGTTGTCCATGCGATAAATTTCGGATTATGATTTCAGAATTATTTAGCAAAATCATCACTGAAAAAACCAATGGCGTTCTTTTTTCAAACTCAACTTGAAGTTGAGTTTACGAAAAATTCCAAGTCTCTTTCTGAATGAACAAATTGTGTTATGAGAGAAATAAATCAGATCTTTCTACTTTATATAAAATTGATATAATAATAAATTAACGAAATGGTGAAACATAAAATGAAAAAATCAATACATGTGTAACTATCGCAGAAATACTAAAAAATAACGGTGTGAACTTAATATAATTCTCACTGTGTTGATATTAAATTAATAAATATATATATATATATTAGTTAATTTAATATCAACACAGTGAGAATTATATTAAGTTCATCCCGTTATTTTTTAGTGTTTCTCGATAGTTACACATGTATTGATATATATATATATGTGTATACCTATAGTGTGGATTTTTAACACCATTTCAAATCCACATTTTTTAGAGTCAACGTTCTAGATTATTTCTCGGAGAATTAATTTTATATTGTATTTTAACATCGATCCATCATTGACGATTGCCACTAAACAAAACATCGGCGTCTTCGTGCGGCGCGAAAACGCAAACGTGAGTAAACGGACGTCATGGACGTGACTTGACTTGGCCGCTAAATTATGTCACGTCGACGATCGGAACGGCATAAATTTCCGTACATTGAAACACGGTGAATAGGAAACAGCTGAGAAAAAATGTGTTTATAAAGTATATATCTTAAATAAGAATATTTATCAGGAGATGCGGTAGTGTCTCCGGCCATGTTCAAAAACTGATCCTCATTATCCCCGTTGCACATTCGCGTGAAAAAATTCACTCACTCGTGAAATCTTCCTGGTCGGTGCGGTAAGAGTGAAACGTCATTTGCTTTATCGCGAGATTTACAAGAACCATGTAATCAACGCGTAGATAACCGTTTCTGGGGTTCACGCGTTCCGCCGATGCGCGTTTAATCGTCGAAATTAAATCTTCACCGCGGACGAACTTGGCGAGTTCTCAACTTCACGCGCGCGAGAGGAAGAGAGAGAGACAGAGAGAGAGAGAGAGAGAGAGAGAACGCGAAAATTACAGCGGGAATATACCTCTCTCGGGAGTTACAACGAGGGGATAAGCGACGTAACTGGGCGTTTAACTCACTCGGTCGCGTTCGATAAAAAAAAGGGAAAAGGGAAGATAAAAAAAGAGAAACAAAAAAATAAAGAGAAAAAGAGGAAAAAGTGTAACGCGACACGAATGCGTAATCTACAGCGTGTACGGATCCGCGAAAGGATAATAACCAAGCCGTCACCCAATTTATCCCATAGAGCTCGATACGAGATTGGAATGGCTTCGCGGGCGAAAGGGAGAGAGAGAGAGTGAGAGAAAAAAAGAATCGGCAAATACTCGCCCGCAATGCTGATGCATGTGGTCTTTTTCTGGGTGACCCTGGTGCACCCCCTTTTTTGCGTACCTGAAGCACCCCATCTGCACGCTTAGAGATGGCGTTTTAAATGGATCCACCGCGATGGTTTTACGCGTCTCCGTCGTCTGTACAGAAATGATTGCGATTGGCTTTGACGACCGACCGAATGCGAACAAGTAGATAACACATGTGTAGTTGGCTCTATAACTTTTGAAAAAAAATAACTTTTTATAGTTTTTTTTTTTCGATTGTTCATATTTACATCGTTTGCATACTTCTGGTAAAAAAGTTATCTATCACCGGTTCATTTAAAGTAATACAGTCGATCTCGCGCTATGATACAAACGAGAAATCGACTTTCGGAGTGTGCAAACGAAAATCTAGCGAATAGCGATTGATGTCACTTCAATCTCGTTTCTTTAGAATTCAAGCTAAAAACATACTTTTTACAGCTTGAAATTAGTCCCCTAATATTTATTTTTTTAATAATTTTTTAATAAAAAATGTACAAACAAAAAATCAATTTGTTTTGGAATATGCAAAAATATATTGATTGAACTAGATAAATCTAATTTGCTCGTGATTGGGATGCTAGTGCGAAATTAAAACCCCTAAGATTTTGTTTAATAACGTTTTACTAGAAGTGTGTAAACAAAAATTCGAAATGTACATATAAGTGCAAATGATGAGCAATCGAATGAACTATTGAGAAAGTTAAAATAATTTTTTCAAAAGTTGGGGGCCAGCTTCATAAAAGTTAAATCTTCAAACAGATTTTCAAACAAAGAACGACAAAATAGATTGTCGCAAACAATCAAGCAAAATGAATTTAAGCATTAAGATCATATCTTTATCATCGTTCAAATCGTAAGATATATGTAAATAGTAAACGAATTGGTCAATTACAGTAAAGAACATGGCAGTAATGTCAATAGTAGTAGATCCAAAATGCTGATTTGCCTACTGCTCACGTTTTATACTGCTAAGGACTCTATTCTATATCTCTTATAACAATAATGTTACGTTGTCGTTGCATAATTTTTTTCTGTACATGGTAAAAGAATTGCGCAACGATGCAATGTAACGATATCGTCATTAAGTGTTACAAAATAGGAGTCTACGTTTTTTTATGTGTGTCACAGTTTGAATCAATATCTACAATAGAAGTAATAAGCCTTAAGCCGTAAGAAATTGACCAATCACAGTCGAATGTGAGAAGAATAATCGATTATGATTGGTCAACTTCTTACGGCTTAAGGTTTAATCCTCTTATTGTAGACACCGCTTTACTCCGGAGCAAAGCTCCAGAAAAGTACGCTCACCGATTTTTGTATCCGCCTATTAAGACAAATTCGATACAACGTCCCTGAATTTCTTGCGGATCTCCATCGACTGACCGATTTTATTTTTCACTGGCGTGATTACTGCTGGCTAATGAAGCAATTTATTTTTCAAACACTCCATAAAACGCGTACTATTTACGTGCACGTATTTATTGGTCGAAACGCAAAACACAACGTATCGGAGTGAGAGAAAACGCGCGTTGCACGCTCTTTCGTGGTGCCTTGTCAAACCCCGTCTAATAATCGTTATCGATCATACCGGCGCGGGAATGAGACGTGCACGCGGATGTGAGATACGTCGGGATAAATGTAGTTTTCCATGCGTGGAAGCTTCCGTACATACATACACAAGCATATACATATGTTCTCTCAAGCATACCCGCACATAAATACTCGCATCGGCCGATGCCCCCGTAGCCGATATGTAGGTGCATTATTTCGCTGGGGCATCAGGCACTATTCCTGTTCTAGACACGAAATTAAAGCGATCGATCGCCACGATGCACCGGATGCACCACGCTGCAAGATACCCACGCCGATCGGCACGAATTGATGAGCAATCGACGATTTATCCGCAAATCTCGATGCAAATTGATTCCATTTCGTGAGCGAAATCGCCAAAGGAGCATTTTACGTAACATGCATTTTTTTCACATGCCTGTCGCAAACCCGTCGTATTCGCTTTTTAAACTTTTCTCAAAAATTTACCGCTGGCTATTTCATGTGACATTTGAAATATTTTAGTTCAAGCAAAAATATCTGATATGAAATTAAAGTTTTAAACATTTCTCTACTTTTTATTATTAATTAATTAATTATATATCATGAATATCATTAATGTAACACATTACGCGTTTGATTTTGTTAAAACTCTAGAAGTTCATCTACCATTTATAATAATATAAAACTCTTTTGTTTATTATAAAAGATTACAAATTATACGGTAATTATTTTAATGTAGGTAAGATCTAAGGAGTTAACCAAGCTGTTTCAGAGTATTCTAGTTTTCTATTAAGATCTATAAAGAAAGAAGTGATTTTAACAATTACTTTGATTATTAATGTGTCTTATGATAATAAGATACCATAAAGCACTACATCGTAAATTGCATTCTGCAAGGATTACACGTCTCTAGTGCAATTCGACTTGAAAATGATCATCTACCGGTATTATCGTGATACATTCGTACATGAAAATCAATACAGTTTTCCAGGGGAATGAATTTCCGGCGGCAAATATACGGATAGAAAGAGGAAAAGAGAGAGAGAAAGAGAGAGAGAGATCGTGCTATCGAAAGTCCAATTATATGTGATTCGGGCGCGGCATCGCAACAATAATTGGTGACGCATAACATTATACGCCCGTTGCACGGAAATTTAAAATTTAACCTAGAATCACGGTATAAACGTTGGTTGCCGCCTCGGTCTTTTAAAATAATCATACACACATACACACTCACACACCGTGCGCGTGTTGTAATTAAAACTACGTGCGGGCATAATTTCGCCAAGATTAAAGTTATTTTATTCGCTGTGTATGGAAACAGTGGGATGCCTTCGCTTTTATAATTGTAACTGTATTATTCTTCCATAGCATGAGAAATAAATTTCGATTAATGTAAAAATACATTACAATTGATGTAAAAAGTATTGTATATATTAGTTATATGCCGCATAAAATTAACGTTTTACGTTATACGCGATAAAGATCGGTTATGTTCACCGACAGTTTTATGCGTCGACGAGCGCAAAGAGCTGCGAATTATTTTGGCGCTATATCGTAGATAAATCGGAAATGGAAATGCATTCGGTTCGACAACAATGGGACGAGGAGAAATTGTAACGTATAGTGAATGCAGCGGGCGTAACATTCGCGTAAATGAATGAAAATCATCCTGCCGCATTTTGCACATCCCGAATGAAAGAGTGCGCGTCGACAATTCTCGTTAGCCATTTCTCCTATTTGTATGGCCTGTTTAAGAACAATTGATATTTACGCCAATTAACATGAAAGGCAAATTAACGAGCTGAACAAAATATTGTTAAACAACAATCTGCTCATATTTTAAACACTTGCACGTTTCTAAAAAATTATTAGGCATTACAGATGAATGATAACAATTAATCTACGTTGTTACACACATATTAAAGGAGCAATGATAATAAAAAAAAAAATTCCTTGAGATAAATAATATTATTTTTAACTTTTATATATGTCACAATATAAGTCAATCCATTTCTGTGATTAAATTACTTAGTTCAAAGTAAACAACGTTTACACACACACACACACATACACATATAATATATTTATTTAGTAAGTAATTATATAGAGTTAAATTTTAAATTAATTTTCTTAAGTTTTTTTTACATTGTTTAACTCCATTGTTTAATTTAATTTAATTACCGACATGTTGAGTAGGAGCAATTATGATCTATAGAAATGATTAGAAGTAACTCAACTTAAATATAATTTGACATTATATGAGAATTTAACAGTATATAGTCGGATGTGACTTTGGAAATACTATTGTAGTTATAATCATAAATTTTAGAATATACTCTTCAACTGTAATTTGTGGAAAAGTTCATTTTAGATAAAAAAAAAAAAGGTATCAAACGTCTATTCGGTATAATAAATCTCATGACGAGCAATAAAGTCTCATCTCGTTCTGTCACGTGACGGCGATGCGACGTTCGACGCGACGCTGCGTTTTTCAATGCGGCGCATTTAGTGACCAACTGGTTATTGTTTCTCGGCCAACGGCTCGAGTTGCGCCCTTATCGCAATAATAGGGTTTTCGGCCTGACGCTGAATTTTCATGAAACCGCTGTGAATCGTGTCCGGTATGGAATAACGTGCGGCGCCGGCTCTGCTCGAATGAAGAGGGAATAAATTTTCGCGATTTGGACACAGAACGGCGCGGCTCTAGCGCAATACATGGACGCTTCCTTCGAATATGAGAGCATCGAGCCGGCAAAACGACCGATCGGATTAAAACGAATTCACATTCCAACCGGAATACATGGCCGCGGCCATTTAAAGTCGTCCTTCGCGAATTAATCGCCGCTCGCGCATGTGAATGTGAAATCGTTTGCATCTTTTTGATCATGTGGCAGAGAAGTTGCGCGTACGTGAGTATGATAGGATTACGTATTAGAATATAAATATTAGAATAAAATGCAGAAATTGTTTTGGAATTATATTGATAAATAACATATATCTATATTTTTTATTCTTTGAATATTTTATATTTGTATAGCACAGATGTCCAAGGGACATTCTGAAGAACATTCTGAGAATGATCCAATGTTCTGCGAGAATGTTAGCAGAAACATCTCTGGAAAGTATGCATGGGAGTGTGAGTGTATGTGTATATACACACATATACATATATATGTATATATTATTATTATACATACGCTAATCATCTGTAAACGCCCCATTGTTGTTAACTCAAAATGTCAATTTAACTAAAACAATAGAGTTAAACAATTTAATTTAAAAAAATATATTAAATTTGATTCAAATTTCGTTCATTATCTATCTAAATGCGTACTTTAATAGAACCGTTATTTACTATGAAACTAAACAATTTAATTAATAGAAATGGATCGATTTACATTTTGATACAAATCAAAATTAAAAATAATAAAATGTCATTAAAACAATTGGATCATTGTCTTTTTGACACCTAACAGTGTAATTGTATATAGTGTCAAAAATATTCTTTAGAAATGTTAACATTACAAGCGTTCAAAATTTATTAAAAAGTATTATAAATTATTGCTGCATATAGGTTGTATCACAATATTGACGTCAATAATAATTATTACTATAATATTACTAATAAGTATCTTTTCACATATCTGGAACTATTATTATATGCTCCATCATAAGGTAACGAAATTAATCCGATAGAAAGGATAATTGCCATCGATCGCGCTGATTATGAAAAGCGGTCAATCTGGGATTTTATCACAAAGTATAATGTTGGCACAGGATAATCAATCTACGCTCGCGTCGAATAATTATCCACTCGCGTGTTGCCGCGATATCGATTCTTTTGAATCTCAATTAAGCGCACAGAGACGGGTCTCCTCGTAAGCCCCATCATTCTGCGGTCGATGACTGGCGAAATGAGAGTGCAATCGCGGGTCCTTTATGACAAAGATATAAAAGCCGCGGGAAAAAACTTGATCTCTATGATCGTCACCGGTAATCATCGGTACGCCAACAAATCAAGTTCACTTAAAAGGAGGCATAGGGAAAGAGGGAATAAAAGCTGCTCGCTAAAACGAGTATCGAGTACTCTTTATGATGAGATCCGCCGAAGTTTTGTCGGTGGAAATTCTATTCAATCCGTTGATGCACTTAACTTTAACTTTGAACTTTTTGAGAGTCATGTAGAGTAATTCGGTCGAATTGAGTATAAACGAGTAACGTGGCCGGATATATCGAGGCCAAAAGATGATATGCATTCAAATGTTGTAATTATTTATAAAAATCAATTTCCACATTCTTTACGTAAGACGTTACTATAAGTATGGGATATTAAAGCAAGTTGGATTTTATAATAATTTATTATTGAGTCGATGCAAAAGAAATCCGAGACGCAGAAAGAAATTGATGAAACTGCGAGGACGGAAGAAAAGGCTATTTTTAAGTCAATCATAATATGTTCATATATAAGTAAAAATATTGTCATATTTGTTGAAAGATTTTAGTTTTACTTAAATTTATGTTAAAATACAAGGATTACTTTGCATTCAATTCAAGACTTGCTAATAAAAAATCTTGCATCGATATATATTCAATCAAACGAAAAAACTAAAATTTTTGTAGCAAGACCGCAATACTTTTGCTTATATATGAGCATATTATGGTTGATGTAAGAATAGTCTTTTTCTGTGAAGAGACTAAAAAAAATGATGTATAGAGATTGTTCCGATCGATACAGGACCAACGGGGGCACACGACCATTCTAATGAGCATGCAAGCGTATACGGGATACGTGACTCAGTCCCTAGGGGACTGCGTTAATTCCGAGAGACCTGATTAATCGTAAACAGGACTATCGTGCAAATAGGCGCGAGATAACCTGGCCGTTCCGCCGCATCCCACCTATCTGCCGGCATGTCCTCTCTCGCGCTCCATAATGCATCCTGATGGTGGACGCTTCGATTGACCCCATTCCTAGATACGGAGTGTACGGAGTTAAGTCCATGGAGCATGCGAGAGCAACGACGAAGTGGTAGTAGGATCCTATCGATTTAATTACGATCGATCCATCAAGTCCGGGATAGCCCTCCGTGCCGATGGCGGCACGAAACGACCGAACAGCCGCATCGTCGCGGCTTGCCCTAAATCTCGAAAATGCACGCCTCGCGATCGTAGTATTCGATCGTTTGCGCCGCGCCGCTGGTTTGCACACGCTAGTTTCGGTGACAATAATATTCTCGATTTCTTCTGAATGATAAAAGGGAATACTTCAAGCGAAATGATTTCATCGCACAAAGCATGAAAAAATATGATGTATTTTCGCAGAGCGGAAAAAAAGTTTACAGTATATTTATATGAGATAAAATAATTGCATTTCTTTTTCTTTTAAAGAAAAATATTTGCTCTATCTCTGTATGTAGAATTCGAGATATTAGAAATGATATGTGTATTCTCAACAGATAGATACTTTGCCGCAAGGGTACCCATTGCGTCTATTCGAGGCAACGAACAATCCACGAAATAAATGCACGACTCATATAATTATATAACGGATTTTCCCTAGTCAGTGTATAACGTTCAGTGCATCATAATACAGGGCCTCGTTTACGATGATAAATTGCATAACGTTGTGGCACCGCACTGCATCCCCAGGAAGTTATGGATGACCGAGTTGCATCGCCCGACTGCATCGCGACGTAAATGTATCGCAACGTCGCGTCAACGATGGAAAATCTCTTGACGTGCCGAGAACAAATCTACATCGTAACGCTCTATTTACAATCTATAGCGGCCAATTGAAGGAACGCGATATCTCACATCCCTGTTCTTAGGGAACTTCCGAATCTGCATCATCTCTCGTGCCGTGACGAAGAGAAACAGCGGACGCGCGTGAAGCTGGTTATTAAATTGCAGAATAACTGGCTGTGCTATCAAGACGATAGAAATGGAGAGATAGATAGAGAGAGAAAGAGAGGTAGGAGCACAATTTAAAGGCGATAGCGCGATTTGCTCGCGCACGGCGGCTCCATCGTTCATTGAGCAGCAACTCTATCGATATCAGTTTTTATCCCCCTTTTTGCGTGCCATATCTATCCGAGGGAAACTGCACGAACATTTTGTATTTTATCCCAGACGCCCGCGTGGAATTTCGTGGAGAAAATCTTTATCATGCGAGGGGGGGGGGG